>NC_056739.1:1285758783-1285831283 GCF_019279795.1 Protopterus annectens | reverse complement strand
TGGTAGTTAGGTCTGGAGAGGTAACAGTACCATTGTTAGATGTAAGTGTAAAATGTGCGGGGGTGGACTTGCGGGTTGGTGAGAAGAGTAGCAGTTTAGTTTTCTTTGGGTTTAGGAGGAGGCAACAGTTTATAAACCATTGTTCAACAGTATTAAATGCATTCTGGGTAAGGGTCTGCAGTTCAGTTTGAGAAGTGGCTGAGCAGATAATAGTGGAGTCATCTGCATGCTGAATGCAGGTAGTATATGGAATTGCTGACTGAAGGTCATTAATATAGATGGAAAATAGGAGTGGACCTAATATGGAGCCTTGAGGGACACCAAGGGAGATAGGTAGGGGATTAGAAAGATTATTGTACTAGAGTACCGCTTGTTTTCTGTTTTCAAGGTAGGATTTGAACCAGTTAATGGTTAAGGGGTCAAGTGATAGAGATATCATTATATGTAAGAGCAGTTGGTGATTAACCATGTCGAAAGCTTTGGATAAATCAATGAATACTGCAGAGGATAGAATGCCTTTGTTACGATTCTTGTTAATGCAATCTGTAAATGATAGCAGGGCAGTGGTGGTACTATGGTAAGGTCTGAAACCATGTTGGCAAGCATGTTATTTTGGAGAAGGTGGTTAAGAAGTTGCTTCTGGATACACTTTTCCATAATTTTTGCCAGAGGAGATAGCAAAGCTACAGGACGAAAGTTAGAGAAATCGTTAGAGTTCCCACCTTTGTGTAGTGGTATAATGTAAGAAATTTTCCAGATGGATGGGATATTTCCTTCACTTATGGTTCTGTTGATAAGAATGGATATAGGGTAGGCAATGGATTTAGCTCCTATTTGAAGGTATTCTGGTGGGAGTTGGTCAGCTGAAGGGGTGGTAGGTTTTAGTTTTAGTAGAAGAGAGCATATACTAGAAGTAGACACTGCTTGTAATTGAAAAGATGGAGGAGGATTTATATATATATACATCTGTGTGTATGTGTGTGTGTGTGTATATATATATATATATCTCATATATATATATATATATATATATATATATCTCCTATATATATATATATATATATATATATATAAATCTATATTTGTGTGTGTGTGTGTGTGTGTGTATAGATATATATATATATATCAATGTCGACATTGTAAGACATCCACTAAAAAGGAAAATAAAATAAACTGCTAGCAGGGGTGCTACACTCCCCCTGCCCCATGTATATGTATATATGTGTGTGTGTGTATATATATATATATAGATATATATAGATATATATATAGATATATATATAGATATATATATAGATATATATATAGATATATATATAGATATATATATATATATATATATATATATAGATATAGATATAGATATAGATAGATATAGATATAGATATAGATATATAGATATAGATATAGATATAGATATAGATATATATAGATATATATAGATATATATAGATATATATATATATATAGATATATAGATATATATGCAAAATCCAAGTAAGAATCAAAATAGGAGCTAGATCACTTGTAGAAAATTAACATATGTCCAACAAACAACCAGTACAATCACCACAGCTATGCACAAATTTATTAATTTTGTACATACTTGTGCACAAGTTAAAATAATAAAAGCAGTGATAAACTAGTGCTTTCTGGGTGGCTTCCACCCATCTTCAGATTCTGCACAGCACAATGATTAAAAGTTTTTTAAATTTATCCATCCCAATCAAAATTAAGCCACATTCCATCCTACCAATAGGTGTGGAATAATTCAACAACTATTTTAAATGTAGTACAGTCTTCCCCAATCAGAGCTCATACAAAAACAGTAATGGGCAAATAAAAACCCAAGTATACTCTCTTCTCAGAGGTGTTGTAAACACACCATTATTACCTGTGATTGGTCCATGACACATCAATAACTGACCATAACATTTACTTCCTACTGCAAAGAAAAAAAATCACATTCTCCATGTATACTATCATTAGTGCTAGAGGGCCATTATCGCCACTAAATGTCTTAAAGCTAATGGCGGACATGGTATGATTCCTAAAAATGAACTAGACTACATATGCAGTAGTCTAACATAAGTCATCATTAAATAAAAAACTCTTCCTTAGCTAAAATAATACTAACTCCTTACCATTATTGAGAATATTGATGTTACTAAACGCATATCTGAAATGTTCAAATAAACAACTGAGGACAGTAGGAAATTGCATGTCACCACCTCCGAGTTCAGATTGCACGTTTCAGTAGGTTAGAACCACAATACTTCCTGCCAATCAGAAAATAATGTGGGATGCAGTCTGCTCCAATATACACAGGTATATGTATGTGTTTTATTTATATACATCACAAACCGATTTCACCAACACCACTACAGCAACAAAGAATCACAAAAAATTGTAAAATCACCATGCAGCTGTATTACACCAGTACAGCATAAGCTTATCCAGTAAGAGATTTTTGTCTTATAATAAACTTTATCAGACTGAGTAAGCCTTCTCTTCATTTGTCTTTTATACAAAAATCAATTCACTTTAAATGCACAATTATTCAATATACTAATTAAAACTTCTTTCAATTAGATAATTGCTACAGTCGGCTTCACACATTTTGCTTCAGCATGTTCAAAGTTACCTCAATGTTTTACCCTTTTTCTTTTCAATTTTGTTTGTGTCTTTCAGATTTTTCCTGGTTAGGGGTTGCCACAGCGGAACTCCAGTCCGCTAATGATTGGTAGTGGATTTTTACATACCTGGTTACCAGCCCTGATGCACAACCTTCAACGAAGGCACGCCCCATTCACGTATGCCTCCACACAGAAGATGCTCTAGCTGAAAATCTAACGGGACAATGTCTTGCTATGAGGCGACAACACTACCGCAGCACTGCCACCTGGCTTACACCACCCAAGAAAGTTATTTTCCTGTGCCACTGTTGAGCAGAGCCACAGAAGTGATCCCTGGGGTGTATTTCCTATTTCCCTTCCACTCATCAAGATTTTTCATGAAGAGTGCTAATGAGGAACTTTGCTTGACATGGATGGGTAGCTTGTTCCAGAGTATGGGAAGTCTCTGGGACAGGAATCTATCCCTCCACCATGTCCTGTTTATTGTGGTGACAAGGTTTAGGTCCCTAGAGCGTGTAGCTCGGAGAGATTGGGATTTCATTAGGTGTAGCATGTTCAGCAGCTCTGGGTTTGACATAGCTTTATATGTTAGGCAGAGATCACCTTGGAGTAGGGCGATATGTTACGGAGTAAAGCTGGAGTTTTTTGCGACAGTCAGTGTAGGGCATCTGTTTGAGGTCAGTATTCCTCTTTGTGAGGTACTTCTGTGGCCTTTCCAGCTGCTGCAGATGTCTTGAGGTACATTCCAAAAGGGGTATTGTACTCCATAACGGGTCTGAGTGTTGAGTAGAGGGGAACACAATGACCTCTTTTTTTTTCTTAGATGAGAACCCTTTTGTGATAAGGTGTGCCACGTAGAAGGACGTCCTGTCTAGTGTGGCAATGTGACTATCAAAGGAGAGACTACTGTCCACTTGAGTCCCAAGGTCTCTTATCACACATTCGATGTTGAGTAGACTGCTGCCTATGTGGTAGTTCATGGGTACCAAGTTTTTACCAAAGGGGATGACAATGCACTTTTTGGCATTGAGCTTGAGGCTATGGCTCTGACAACAGGCATCTATCTTGGTGAGGTCCTTCTGTAGGATGTCCACATCATTTGGGGACTCTACTATGGCTCCTAGTTTGCAGTCATCTGCGAACTTCATTAGCCAGAGGCCTTTTGTGTTAGCCTGTACTTCAGAGAAGTAGATACCAAACAGCAGAGGTCCCAGGACTGAGCCCTGTGGTACTCCACTTGTCACTGATTTGAAGTCCGATTTGGAGTCTGCTACCTTTACAGTGTGGGTTCTTTCAGTGAGCCAGTTGGCAACCCATCATGTGACGTAGGGATTATTATCTAGTTTAGTGAGTTTAGCTATAATTCCAGAATGGGGGATGGTGTCGAAAGCCTTGCCGAGGTCCAGATGGGCTGTGTGAATCACCTTACCCTCATCTACAGCTTTGGTGACTGCCTCAAAGAAGTCTGTCAGTTTCAGGAGGCATGATCTGCCTTTCACATACCCGAACTGGGTGGGGTTCAGAGTTTGGAGGTTACCAATGTCTTTTTGTTTGAGTTCCATAATGATATGTTCCATGGCCTTACAGACCAGGCTCATCAGGATAATAGGGCAGTGGTTCCCAGTTTCTGGAGTGGGATAACTGTTGTGCATCATAATTCTTTTTGCATTCCTTTTTTACAGGTCTTAACACTCTACTCCTTTTTATTTCCTTGTGTATTCATTTCTGTTTCCCTTATCTTAGCATCTATTTCCTGCTTTGGTAGCCCCTAACTAAAAACGGATCACGTAACATCTTACTTCTACAAATAACTTATCACACTCTGTTAAATCACTTGTTCTCTTTAACTGACCTTTAACAATATTATGCTTCATATGCATGGGGTGCATACTATCATAATTTTAAATATGTATTGTTCTTCATCCCTTTTTTTTTTATAAATTTTATTGCTCAATATATTTTCTTTCTTGTACACTTCTACATCTAAAAATCACATGTAGTACTATAATTCCAAGTAAACTTCAAATAATCACACACTTCATTAATCTCATTAAAAAATATATTAAATCTTCTTCACTACCTTTCCAAATAAAGTCATAAAAAAACAACCATAGTAAACATTTAAAAAATGCCTATTCATTAATATTAACCTTTCCCATGCTGTTTTAAATAAATTAGCATAGCTAGAGGCCATTGCCATCCCCATCGCTACACCATTTATCTGCTGATAAAAGCATCCATTAAACTCAAAAGCAGCCATTAAACTCAAAAAAAAAAATATAAGACAAAATTGCATATAACATCAATTAATTTCTTCCTCTCTATACATTTTACTTTTCAATAATTGTATTTGAACAAATTCAGCACCTATATTATTTGGTGTCACAGTATATAAGGATTTTAAATTCATAGTAGCTAACATGCTACTATCGCATACTTGTATTTTCTTTATTATATCTACAAAAGCAAAAGTGTATCTGATATAAGCACTTCCCTGTTCTACCACCTATTTAAACTTTTGTTCTATGTATATTGCCAACGTCTCTGTTTTACTACCTCCACTAGCAACTATGGGCCTCCAGGGCGGTTTATCTAAATTTTTTAATACTTTTGGTAAACCAAAGTGTGTGTGTGTGTGTGTGTGTGTGTATATATGTGTATATATGTGTATATATATATATATATATATGTGTATATATATATATATATATATATATATATGTGTATATATATATATATATATGTATATATATATATATATATATATATATATATGTATATATATATATATATATATATATATATGCTATGGTATGACCTTAAACAGGTGTTTCATGCTTGGAAACCCACCGATATGACTGAATTAAAACAATTCTGCAAGGAAAAGTGAGCCAAAATTCCTCAACAGCGATGTGAAAGATTCACTACCAGTTATCGCAAACGCTTGATTGCAGTTGATGCTGCTAAGGGTGGCGCATCCAGTTATTAGGGGGCAATTATGTTTTCACATCCCTCAGATATGACTAAATTAAAACAATTCTGCAAGGAAGAGTGGGCCAAAATTCCTCAACAGCGATGTGAAAGATTCACTACCAGTTATCGCAAACGCTTGATTGCAGTTGATGCCGCTAAGGGTGGCGCAACCAGTTGTTAGGTTTAGGGGCAATTACTTTTTCACATAAGGTCGTGTAGGGTTGGATAGCTTTTTTTCCCTTAAATACGATCATCACTTAAAAACTGCATTTTGTGTGTAGTTGGGTTGTCTTTGTCTAAAATTTATATTTGTTTGAGCTGAAACATTTAATTGTGACAAACATGCAAAAAAAGAAATCAGGAAGGGGGCAAATACTTTTCCATTGCACTGTAAATACTGAGCTTGTGCGAGCCTGACTGCCATTTTGTAGTTAGCTGTTGAGATGTAAGCATGTATGTATGTAAGGTCTGTCTATTAGCTAGTTTGTATTTTATGATGCTGCTATTCATCCTGATGTGTTTGTGTATTAAAGCATCTGAACGAAACCCCAAGCCGCCTTGTATTATATGTTGGAGACGAACGAGCAGCATGGTGTCAGAAGTGGGATGTCTGAAGCACTTGGTGTCAGAAGCGGCATATCAGAAAGGCCATGGAGTTGGAAGAAGCATACTGAAGGGGCATGGAGTCAAACTGCTTGGCTAAACTGACTTAAGGCACTTGTTTAGATGCTGGTAGAATATACAGGAGTGGATCATTCCTAAATGTGCAAACTTCGCAAAAACAGGTCAGAAACTAATTTCAGTTATTAAAACTGGCTCATCACTATTTCTTTTTTTTTTTGCATAATATGATATGGGGCATAGATAGCATTCTAAACGATATTCACATAAACCGATATGTGCAATATTGATAAAAACATTTGAATTACCGTGGAAGGTGTTTGAAATAAGTCATAATTGCATAAAATGAGTAAAATAAGGGGAAATGACCACATTTTTGCAAAGCATGTGTATTTTTGTATTAAATAAAGATATCCGAGTTATCAGAAGTGTATAAAGTGTTTGCATGTTTGTGCAGTGTTACAGTAAAGATATTTCACAAAGTATAGCCATTACAGGGCATATTTCACAAAGTGAAGTATTTCGAAGAGTTTATTGTGCATTTGAATGTTGTAAGCTCACAGAACTGTTTGTACATAATTACAAGGGGCATATTTTCAGTGTGTGTGCATACTTTGTGGTCATAGCAGATGGAGTTTAAAAACCCAGTGCACTTGTGTTTGACAGTAATATTGCTGAGAACTGGTGAGTGTTTGAGCAAGAGGTCATTTTCATACAGGCTGCATTTTCTGATAAAGGTGACTGTATAAAGGCATTTATTCTACTTGATTTAGCTGGGTCAGAAGGTATAGAAAGGGAATGCTCATTTGTGTATGCACCTTCTGTCTGTACCGGAGAAGGGAAAGACTGCCATATTGTTGTACCGGCTGAGTCAAGGGAGGACCCAGAGTTGTAACCCCCCAGGCAAATGTTACAATGGAAAGACACTTGTTTTACACAAAGTAACAAAAGCTTGGTGAAACTTTTGCAGTATATATGGCTGACCTGAGAAATAAAGATGAAACATACAGATTTTGTGACTAAAGGAATGGGTTGATATAGGACAGACTTGTGTGTGGCATAAAAGATGATGCTGAGAAAGATTTTGCTTCATGACAGTGATTTAACTTTGAATAAGGCCATTGAGATTTGTCAGATATACAATCTCACAGAAAAGCACACAAATATGCTTACAAATGAGAATAGCTCTAGAAGTCACAGTGATAAAGCTCATGTTGATAGTATGCAGCACGTTAAGAGAAACAGGTCTAAGCATATGGCAGCAACTGTAACCCCTGCAACACTCACTGGTAAATCCCAGAGCTTTCTAACAAATTCCAGAAGTCATACAGTCTTAGTAAAGAATAAGAGTGAGTTAGCAGACAGGTATAAGGGTGGGGGGGAGTACTCACCCAGTTTCATTGCCATCTTTCATAATTGTATTTGAAGTCACGAATTTTAAAGAGAAAATTTTCTCGCTTTTGGTCAACAATGCCACAAATGCAATAAATGGAATAATTTCAAAAGGTTTTGTATATCAAAAGGCCCACATTCTTTTATTAAAAGGGAACATTTAAGAAACGAGTTTATCAGTTAGACAGTTGAAACCCTATTTATGATGATGGTGTGTCAGTGCAGTAGATTTAAGGACAAAGAGTGAAGAATTTTGTACTGTTCGGATAAATGGCAAACCCATAGATGTCAAGTTGACGCAGGTTCCAAGTGCAATGTTGTGTGTGCAGAAACATTTGCCAGTGTGCGTCATGGTGAAGGGTTTAATTTGGCAAAGTGTGCGAAGCTTGTTGCATATGGAGGTGAAGAAATTCAAACCGAAGGGTCAGTAGTGCTTTCATGTTACCCTGCTGAAAGAAGCCACGACTTATTTTATGTGGGCAAGAGGCACGTTCATTCATTGTTAGGGCTCCGAGACAGTTTGAAAATGGGATTGCTTTCATTTAATAAGGAAGTCTGTCATGTTGGCTTAAAAGACCACTAAGCTAATTTTGCCCAGCACATTTTTTTTCTACCTATGCTGATCTGTTCCAAGACAAACTAGGCAAACTTCCAGTTGTGTACTCCATGAAGTTTGACTTGGAGGTCAGTCAGGCCAGCACATAAAGTTCCAATAGGCATGCAGGACAGAGTTAAAGTTGAGCTAGATAAAATGGTGTAACAATGTGTGATTTGTCCAGTTGCAACACCGACTGAATGGGTATCTTTCATGGTGGTGGCTCATAAGAAAAGCTCAGATGACATCAGAATATGTATTGATCCACGAGAAATACCTCATCATTCAATGTGCACAGATGAAGTTGCAGCCTTGTTACCAAATATATTTTTTCTGTCTTGGTTTATTTTGGCAAATTCATCTCGACAAGAAATCATCATTGCTCACTACTTCCAGTACTCCATTTGGCAAGGAACAGATTTTTGAGAATGCCATTTGGAATAAATTCTGCAAGTGTAGTCTTTCAATGTGCAATGGAGCAAATTTCTTCTGGCTATCCTTGTGCTGTTATATTAGACAACATACTAGTAGGAGGTCGTGATGAAGATGAGCATGGCAGAAACCTCAGAAAAGTTCTAGAAAGGGAACGTCAAGTGAATCTGAAGCTCAATCCACACAAATGCAAATTCAGGCTATGAGAAGTTACTTATGTAGGTCATTTAAGTACGAGTACAGGCTTATGACTAGACCCTTCAAAACAAAGCCATTCTCGAGATGCCAGCTCCAGACAAAGTTCAAGCCTTGCAAAGTTTTCTTGGCATAGTTAAGTACTTAGGCAAGTTCATTCCAGTCTTGAGCTAACTTTCAGCACCACTCAGAGAGCTGACATGTACAGATATATATTGGTCTTGGTTAGAGCAACACCAAAGAACATATGATGTCCTGAAAAATTGCTAGTCCAACTCTTAGGTACTGTGATGTTCACAAATCAGTTACACTTTCCAGTGATGCATCAGAATTTGGTCTTGGTGCAGTCATTCTACAAGACCATCAGTATGTTGCCTGTGCATCGCGTACTTTTACCCAAACCGAGATTCAGTATGCCCAGGTTGAGAGAGAGCTTTTGGCAATTGTTTGCATGTTTGAAGTTACATGATTGTTTATGGTAGACCTATCCAGATCGAAACAGGCCACCAACCATTAGTCACCATCTTGAGAATGCCTATGCATGCAGCTCCAGCAAGATGTATGATGCTGAGATTGCAAAAGTACAGTTTCAATCTTGTCAGTAAGAAAGGCAAACTTATTTATCTTGCTGTTGCATTATGCAGATTGCCCAGAAATACCACAGAACAGCACGAGAATGAGATCCTTGATGTTAAAGTCATGGAAGTGAGAACTGTTTCTTCCACATCTAGTTTACCTCAAGAAGTGCAACCTTATTTTCCATAAAGAGATGAAATTTTGTCTGACAAAGGTATCATAATGAAAGGTCCAAAAGGGAAAAACACGGTTCTCATGAATTACCACATCAGTGGTAGTCCACTGAACACAGAAGGAGTTAAAGAGATCTGAGAATACAGGTTGACAGCAGCCTCTCTTTTGACAACCACATTGCCAGTGTGGTCAGAAAGTCCTATGTGGCACATGTCATTACTAAGGGTTTTGCATCCAGGAAGAAAGAGATCATTGTCTCCCTCTACTCTTCATTAGGCCAATTGAGTACAGTGCCCCATTTGGCATGTACCTCGCTAGACACCTGCAACAACTGGACAGACAGCAAAAGTAACTCACAAAGACGATCCTAGGCCTTAAACATGCATCCTATATAGACAGAGTCAAAAAACTCCAACTATTCTCTAGTTCATATCGCCTACTTAGAGGCGATCTCTGCTTGACTTAAAAAGCCATGTCTGACACAGCTCTGTTAGAAATGCTACATCTAAAGAAATCCCAATCCCTCCACACCACACAGTCCAGAGACCTCTACCTCATTGCCACAATCAACAGAACATGCTGAATGAACAGGTTCATAACCCAGAGACTGCCCAAGACTTCCCATACATGTCAAACAGAGCACCTCACTGGCCCTGTTCAAGAGAAATTTTGATGAGTGGATGGGAAATAGAAAATTCACCCCGGGGAACACTCCAGTGGCTCTACTTGACAGAGGCACTGGGAACTAAGGTTGGGTGGCACAATGCCAGGTTAATCCTATGGGCTAGGCTTGTAAAGGCTCCAGGGCCATTAGCCTAGTACACACTTATAAAAGTAATTATTCCAAAGTCTTTGCAACCAGAGTACATTACTGTCTTGCATCGTGGTCACCCAGGAACCGAATCTACCAAAAGAAGGGTGGGAAAGCTAGTATTTTGGCCTTCTATGTCACAAGATATTGAGGAGAGCACTTTTAACTTGTTCATTGTGTAATAGTACAAAGCCACATCGACAGAAGGAACCACTTCAACTTCACCACATTCTGGAACTACTTTGGTCAACAGTAGCCATGGATATCTTCAAGTGGAATGGTTAACATTATTTGGTGTTAGTAGACTCTTACTCAAATTGGTTCGAGATTGACCTACTCCCTAACCTACCATCCAGTACAGTCATTACTAAGACGAAGCGCTATTTTTACAGTACATTGTCATCTGCACAAAGTTATTTCTGTCAGTGGTATGCAATTTACAAGCCAAGAGTTCAAAAGTTTTGCTGAAGAATGGGACTTAACTCATGTCACAAGTAGTCCAGAGTACCCACAGTCAGACGGTTTGGCAGAACGTACAGTGCAAAGTGCAAAACAGTTACTTGAGAAGTCAAAATGAGAAAATAGTGATGTTTTCGTGAATCTCTTGAAACTCAAATATTCCTCATGATAAACACCTTAGTTCACCTGCTCTGAGACTTCTGTCTCGACAAACCAGAACCACATTGCCAATCAGTAGTCAGTTGCTGGTTCCATGTGTCAAGAACAACAGATTAGTGAAAGCCAATCTGTTGAAACGCCTGTCCCAGAAGTTCTACTACGATGAGACCAGCAAACTGCTCAGTCCGTTATAAGAGGGAGAAGTGGTAAAGATGCAAACGTCCAAAGTTTATGATCAGATTGGTGTCATGACGAATATTGGTCCAGAGCTGAGATCGTTTACAAAGGGCAATCTTTTTAAGAGGGAGGATGTGGATCGGTATGTGTGTTTATACCTTTAAGAGGCTATCCAAGGGCTTGCACAAATACATAAATACTGAGCATGTGCAAGCCTGACTGCCATTTTGTAGTTAGCTGTTGAGATGTAAGCATGTATGCACGTAAGGTCTGTCTGTTAACTAGTTTGTATTTTATGATGCTGCTGCTATCCATCCTGATGTGTTTCTGTGTATTAAAACATCTAAATGAAACCCCAAGCCGCCTTGTATTATGCGTTGGAGAGAAACGAGCAACACCCCCCATGAGGCAGGTGGAGCTGTGCTTCAACCTGCTACCTTGAAATGAGTGTGCATGTTGTCAAGCATTACCAGTGTGTTCTGTTCCATGCAAACTAGTGCACCATGACTGGGTTCTCAGCTGTGCTCTTGTAAGTAGCCCAGTTTGCAGTAAATGGCAAGTCTGAACTCCTCCCTCACAAGGGATGGGTGGGCCAGTGTTGGTTGCTTGCTCATGTCGTCCTTTCGTAGCCCTTCCTGTGCTGTTGCCACTAATTGAATTATGCATGTCTGAGGAACAGACAAGCAAGCTTTATCACGTACACCACAAGAATGATTTTTAGATTTCATGGCAGACCATAGTCACCCCTAAAGTAGGTAAACTGGGATCTGTACTGCTTGAGCTAACCAGCAACTCTTGCACTGTCATCAGAAGCTTTTCCAGCCTGCATATGAAATTTTAGCATTGTTTTCCTGTGTTATGTTTTTTTTTTAATGTTATATCTTCTGTGGCTGCCAGAATATCACTTTTCAGTTAGACTTTATTTTGTTTAGCAAGGATGTAAATGCAGTAGTGTCCTGTGGTTGTTAATTCATGTCTGACTGGGTGCTTCACCAATTTTTCTTTGCTGTTTTCATGTCTAGGCGTGCCTCACCTGTTTTCAAATGCATCATAACTTCACCAAGGTATCTTCTGGTGCCACTACTATTTCATTTTAGCAATTTTCTAACCAATCTTTGCAAAAGGTGTTGGCTGTTATTGGGTCCACTTGTCAAATAGTGCAAATATATGTGGGACAGAGAAAAAGTTCAATTATGGCAGATATGGGCGACATTAGAATTAAAATAATCCTGCGGTAGGCAATGTTTATATCAATCACTGCAGCAGAAGCTTAGCTATATGGGTTATATTCTGCCACGGATATAACATTTGACCACCTTCCATGCACCCAAACTGTCCGACATATTGAGCTGAGCTGACTAAGACAAGTTTGGGTGCAAAACCCTTCAGAGCTTTACTGCTTTTAAATAGTACGCTCCTCTGATGCTTTTGAGGTTTGATGGTTGGCTTGTACTTTTGCTGGGCAGATAAGTTCCTTTTGCAGGAAAAAAATGTCTATTTTCTTTATTTTGTTTTATTACTTTCCTCTTTCGAAAAGTTATTTTAAAGTTAGGAGTGTTGTTTTTTAACAGACTGTCGCGACACTAACATTTTTAAAAGGAGCACACATTTTTTACCTCTCAGCAAGAGGTTCTCCCATTCGATTTTCGGCTTGGGTTGGGAGTGCCTTCTGTGTAGAGTCTGCATGTCCTCCCCGTGGTCGAGTGGGCGTTCGAAAGACACACATTGAATGGGAGTGCCTTCAATGAAGATTGGGCGTCGGGCTGGCAACTTGACACCATAAAAAAAAAAAAAAACTGCCAATCATTAGCGGACCAGAGTTATGCTGTGGTGACCCCTAACCGGGCAAAGACAACCGACAAGAAGAAGCAGTATAAAATAACTGAAGGCGTATTTTTTCCAGTGGAGAAATTTTTTTTTTTGAGGGGCTGGCATAGTGTTTATAAAGTGCTTTGACAGTGTTTTTTTGCCAAAAAGTAACTTTTGTGGACTGGTAGTCGTGTTTACTGGCAATTGATGCTAGTCTTCCCTGGGAAAGAAGAGACGTTTTTGTCTTGACAGTAGAACAGATGATCAGTCTTCATTCCAGCCACAAAAAGAAAGTCAAGCAAACGTCTCTTGCTACCACAGCAGGCTAGCAGTTTGCCTCAGCCGCAAGTGGGTAGGTGTGCCTTGGCTATTTGTACCGAAGACCACTAATCTCTTATCCCGGATTCCTCTGGTTTAGTACCTACAGCCACTATGGACCGGAGGCTAGCCAAATTGTGCATATGTTGAGATCCCTTCAGTGTGCAAGGGAGAGCCTAGGAGAAGGAACAGGGAAGCATTCCCTGCTGCTAGAATGCTGTCCCTATCCATGGGGAGACGACTGCTAGCCATTAGTAACACAGTTGGCCCCATTTTTCCTGTCAAAAAGAAACTGAAAACAAGCACTACTCCTCAAATTTCCTTGGATAGGAAACGTTTACTGGGTCTGCCTCTGGGTTAAATTCAGGCTGTTGATCCCCCTTGTAAAGTAGTTTCTGGTAAATGAAAGAAATATTCCTCTTCCTGAGGAGATTCAAGATTCTGAATCTGAACAGGATGATACAGGGATGGATAGAGAGTTTCTACTTCAGATTTCTGATTCAGACTGAGTGCTCTGTTTCTGGGTCTGTATTAGAATGCTGAAACCTTACGCTAATCCTGAAAGGCCGACACATACACAGCGAACCGCAAGAACACCGAACGTTCTTAAGTGTGAAATTCAAACTATCGAATTGCCAAAGTTGGCCAACTCCACTGCCCGCTACGTACTGCCTACCCAAACAAAATAAATATGAATGTATTACTGTATATGTACTTACCTTAACCCGCACCCTAACCCTAAGGTCAGTAACTATTGCACATTTACGTTAGGGAGCTATACTGGATAAGGGAATCTCCTACTGACGTTTTACCTCACTAAACATGGTGTGGACAACTATGGCTATTTTGTATTTTGAATTTCGCACTTAAGGACGTTCGGTGTTCATGTGGTTCGTTGTTTGTGTCGGCCTTTCGGGATTCACGTAAGTGAGGTTTCGTCATTCTAATATAGACCCTCTGTTTTTGATTCTCCCTGTGGAGCGTTCTCTTTCTCTGACAGTATTGCTAGAATGTGCCAGTGTTTTCAGAGGGAGAACACTGAGGTTTCTTCGTCCCTCAGAAAAAGGTTTTGAGTTGTCACAGAAGGATTTTCCAGAACATACACACCCATTCCTCCTGTTCTGTCTGCGTTACAGGATGTGTGTGATACTGCCTTCATTTTTTATGCTAGTCAGTTAGGTGCCCCTAAAAAAGCAGATAGGATGTATAAAGTTCCTCAGTCTTTTAAATTTTTATATACTATTCCCAAACCTGATCCAGAAGCTGTAGTTAATATCACTGCTAAGCACTTAGTTGACTCCAATCCCTCCTTTTGATAAGGATTGGAAATTTATTGACAGGAGTGGGGGAAAACTGTGTACTTGTGCAACTTTTGATTCTCAGAATTTTGAATTGTCATAATGTGTCTGTTCTGACAAGTTATGGAAGTATGAGGGATGTCTTACCTGTAGTTTCTTCTTGTGAGGAAAAATGTACTTTAACTTTTGATTCTTCTGTTGCACAGGTCCCTACTCAAGGTTTGCAGTGTGTGTATATGACTCTGATACTTCTTCCAGGACTCCAAGTCCTATTGGTACTTTTTTGAGGAGGTTTGCATGCCTGCATTCACAGAACCTCACAGGTGTTAAAAGTGGGATTTTAAATTCTCACTTGGGAGAAGATTTAGTGTTTGCCCCCTTTGAGAGAGACAGAGAGATGCTCCAGGTATAACGTGCTACAGGGAATGCACATGATTTCCAAAAGTCTTTCCGGATTCCTTCACACAGAATTGTGTGTATACCTCAGTTCAAAGAGCTTGTCTTCCACAGGAAAACAATAGATCTGTATGTAGATCCATTTCTTGGGTTTTCTGCACAGATTTCTTTCACTGTGAGGGAGTACCTCAGGATTTAGGGTCTCATGGCATCTATGATTCTTATGATACCTCTGGCAAGACACCACATGAGAAAGATACAACTTTTATCTGAAGTCTGGTTGGTTCCAGCACTAGCCTCATTTGTCGTTTTAAATCCCACTACTGGGATTTGTCAGAAGAGATATCACTTGGAGACAGCAGATATCCTCAAATCAAGGCCTCCCCTTATCCCTGCCTGTTCCAAAGCAGTCAGTCAACACAGATACCTCAGACTTTGCTTGGGGAGCTGTGCCAGGAGTGTTGCTCCAGTCAAGGACTAATCAAGTCTAACATGGTCAAGACAGTCTTGCAGGCTAAAGGCAACCCGAAGGTTTTCAGCAGCTATCTTCAAACCTCAAAGGCAGCTCACACCAGTGTGCCAAACTGGTGGTCACTTGTGCCACCTTTACTGAGCAGAGTGACATAATAGACTTGCTGACTGACAAATTCAGCTCAAACTATACCCACGAGTCCCCCCTTTTACCCCCCATAAAATACTCCCCCCATGAAATACCTACTAGCATACTCCATGACCAGTAACAGGAAGCAGGTCTTGGCAGAGCTCACTAGTGCCAAAAACACAGCCTCACTGGGCCCCAACAAAATCCTGGAATGCCTCGTAAATAGCTTGAAACATGACCTGTCAGGACCACTTGAGCCAGTATTCAACTATAGCTTCAAAACGAGCTTTGTATCACAAGAATGAAGGAGTGCAGTGCTTACCCACTTCACAAGGGTGGACCATCAACTGACCTCAAACTACATTATTCGTCTGACTAATCTAGTATGCAAAGCCATGGAATGAATTATCATGGAACTGATAGACATATACAATCTTAAGACATTGGACCAAACTAATTCCAAAAACACTGATCAAAAATTAGAATTAATCAATTATCTTCAATTTTAGGATGTTAACATAATGACCCTAGTTAAGGGGGATGAACTTTTTTTTATAATGGGTCAAATGGATTATAACACACAAATATAGAGCAAAACACACAAGTATAGAGCATTTTATGTAGTAATGTATATGTAACTACCAGCTTGAATGAACTTAATGGAGCATATCTGAGAATTCAGATACAAATTAAGGATATGTTCATTGATGGCCACATATGTTTGGAAGAATGTAACTACCTGAATATCCCAGCACCAAGTCCCCCAACTTTTCATAAAAATACAGGATACACCGATTCACCCGATTTGTTAACGGAAGGGGGTCTATTACATTTGCCAGTGCTCATTATTTGGATAATTGAAATGTTTACGCAAGAATGAGGACAATTATGTAAAGATTGATTTTTTTTTTTTTTATTCCCAATAATTGCCATGAATTTGTTGCAATTGGGGCCCACTGACTTTTTCATCAATCACTATAGATGTGAGAGATCTTTATATGGTGATCCCACATGAATTGGGGATCACATGGTTTACTGATTCTGTACCAGTCCCTTTCTTCTTGAACAAACAGATTAATAAGTATGAGGAACTGGTAGAGATGGTAAAGAATAATTTCATTTGATTCAATGGCTGTTATTTACAAAGAGGAGGAATAGCCATAAGCTCCCCAATAGGATCCCATTTCCCCAACATAGTCATGTTGGAATGGGAGCATCAGTTTATTAATATGAGCCCTTATCAAACTAATTTTAGGCTATGCCAATGTTACTTTGATATTTTTATTGTCTGAAAGGGATAGGAAATGAGCATAGAAGAATTTATACGATATATCAACAATACAACTTCCTTTGGTTCACTTACACATATAGTGATAAGGAAATGGCCTATTTGGATGGGATGTTGCAAAAAGACAATAACCACCATCGTTTTATATCCCGAATTCATAGAAAAACTACATATTCAAATGTATTGTTGCATTTCACCAGTTCAGACCCTTTCTTTAAAAAAAAAAAAAAAAAGTCGGTGGTGAAGGGGCAACTTGTTCGAGCAGCCTGGATGAACATCTTGGATCAGCATTTCTTAGAGGAATGTGAGACTTTGAGAATTGTTTTTGAATAGGGGTTATCCTTGGGACCTTATAGAGGAAATGATATGGGAAGTGGCAAATAGAGAAACGGAATATTTTTTACCAATGCTTCGAGATGGAGCATGTGAAGGAAGGATACAACTGATTCAGAGAGAATGTCCCTCCAATTCCATCTCATTGATCATCACGTTCAACCAGGATAGTTTTCACATTAAGTCCATTTTGAGAAAGAATTGTGCTTTGTTTGCCGAGGATAGAGCTCTAATTGAAAAAGTTGGTCATATGCCTACAATTGTATATAGGAGAGGTTCACCATTAAGGAATTTACTGCAGATAACACATAGTAATTTGAAGACCCAAACTGTACTTACTAGATGTGGGAGATGTTCTTTGTGCAAATTTATAATCACAGGAAAGAATTTCATGATTGGGGGAAACGTCATGAAATATCTGTTAAAACAATGCTTTACTGTCACAATCAGTCTTATGTGGCCCTTTGTCAACAATGTGAAGCCTATTACATTGGGAAAACTGAACGAAAATGTCATGACTGAATACATGAACACTTATGACATGAAGAAGGGCAGAATAAACAATGTGTTATATAAACATTATAAATGAATACTCTGAGCATAGTTTTAAATTCACTGTCTTGGAGCAGGTAAGAATGGGTGGTCCCTGGAAAAACTAAATTTAGAGATGAGGAAAATCTGTTGCCAAATCTACTGGAATGTCAGGTCTGAATGCACAAGCAAGCAATTTTACCTATGTTAAATATAAAGCATTGCAAAGATTAACATAATATATTTTATCTTGAACGTATTTTAATTGTTTGATCATTTTTCTTTTCCCTTGAATGGTAATAGAACATTTTAATTCATTCTAATGTACTTGTGTTCCATTTACAGTCACTGTTCTTAGTTGAGTCTGATCAGGGATGTGCCCATATAATAAGGGATGATAGGATGTTGCTCATAAGAACGTAATTTCCTAAATTTAAAAGGATTCAGGTTCCTATTGTTTATCTGATCAAGTTTTGTAATTAAACAAGATGAAAGCACTGATCAGTTATTTATCATATTGGATATTGTGTTTTTATGTTTTAGTGGTAATAAATTTATTATAGTTTGGCACATTGGAGTTGCCTATTCTTGGTGCGCTGCTGGGATTTTTATTTGTTTCGTATTTACTGGACCAAACTGGTTTGGATTTATCAAGTGAAGATATTGCCTAGTAAATCTGGTGGACTTTTTCTGGAAGGTCACCAAGGCAATAGATAGGGACAAATTGTACATACCACCTACCTGAACCTCGCTAAGGCATTTGATAAAATACCCCATTCTGGTACAGCTGATAGACTCATGAAACTAGGCTTAAACCCCTACATAATTTGCTGGATTGACAGCTGGCTCTCAGCCAAGACCCAGGAAGTCAGGGTTGGAGATACCATCTCCTGTTAAGAGACCGTTCACCAGCAGGGTGCCTCAGGGCTTCAAGCTGTGTCCACACCTGTTTCACATCTACTTACAGGTAAAGGCTAATGTCAAGGGCCTTTGGCTAACGTTTGTGTATGACTGCAAATTGGGAGCAGTCATAGATTCCTCCATGACACTGACATCTTACAGGAGGGTTGTTTTAACACAGACAAATGACTGGTGTCAAAATCCTGGACTAAAACTTGATACCAAGAAGTGCATTATAGTGCCTTTTGGGAAAGCTGTCACCCAAGCACATTATTCCATAGATAAAAACGGGTCTGTATTACACGATCGAAGACACTTCTTTGAATACATAAGCCGAACCTAAAACATTGAAAACACACAACCACGAACGGCCATGTCTGCAAATTATTTCCTAGGGAAAAAAATTTGCGAGGCCATAAACCAATGAAACACGCTTCCCAATCCTAATCAAGTGCCCCCCACACCCCCCCTAACTAAATATACCAACTCTGCGATTGCTCAGCATTGAGGAACAGGGAAAACTGCGAGAACGGCCAACTGAATTTTTTCCCTAGGAAAACATTTGCATACTTGGCCGCTCGTGGTTATGTATTTTCGATATTTTTGGTTCGACTATTACACGTTCGAAGAACAGTGTCTTCAGTTGCATAATAGGGAACTAATAAAACACCCCTAAAGAGTTGACTTGGTATTCAGGGCTCTGGGAACATTTGTAGACTTAATTTGGCCTTTGACCAACACATGGCCAAGTTACTAAGAAAATCGGTTTATGTTGCCCATTTGCTGTTACTTTCCAGTGTACTATGCATATGACAAGGAAATGTTAAAGAACTTGTGTGTGTGTGTGTGTGTGTGTGTCGCGGTCTGTGTGCGTGTGTCTCTGTCTGTGTGCGTGCGTGTCTCTCGGTCTGTGTGCATGCATCTCTGTGTCTCGGTCTGTGTGCGCGCGCGTCTATCTGTGTGTGCGCGCGCGTCTGTCTGTGTGTGTGTGCGCACGTCTGTCTGTGTGTGTGTGCCTGTCTGTGTGTGTGTGCGCGCCTGTCTGTGTGTGTGTGCGCGCCTGTCTGTGTGTGTGTGCGCGTGTCTGTGTGTGTGCGCGTGTCTGTGTGCGCTTGTGTGCGCGTGTCTGTGTGCGCTTGTGTGCGCGTGTCTGTGTGCGCGTGTCTGTGTGCGCTTGTGTGCGCGTGTGTCTGTGCGCGTGTGTCTGTGTGCGCGCGTGTGTCTGTGTGCGCGCGTGTGTCTGTGTGCGCGCGTGTGTCTGTGTGTTTGTGCGCGTGTGTTTGTGCGCGTGTGTCTGTGTGTGTGCGCGTGTGTCTGTGTGTGTGCGCGCAGCGCTGCTGCAGGTCTGTGCGCTGCGTCTGTGCGCGTGTCTGTGTATGTGCGCGTGTCTGTGTATGTGCGCGCACGCGTGCGTGCGCACACGTGTGTGTGTGCGCGCGCGTGTCTCGGTCTGCGTGCATGTCTTGGTCTGTGTCTCGGTCTGCGTGCATGTCTTGGTCTGTGTCTCGGTCTGCGTGCGTGTGTCTCTGTGTGCGTGTTTAGGCGTGTGTGCGTGCGAGAGAGATATACAAACACGCACACACTTGACTGGACATTGCCATGGAACTGCTACTACTAAAACTGGAAACATTGATGGGGCTACTGGATAGCAAAGCTGTATTCCTATTGTATTTTAATATATTTATTTTTGTCACCCATTTGTTGTTGCTAGCAGCGGAATTAAGTGTTTACACCTTATGATCTACTTAGTTACTTAGAGCATACTAAATCTGTCTAAGGTGTGTAGTGGCAAAGTTTATCCACTCCATTTATAGTACTGTATGGCCTTGTGAATCCCTGTCCTAACATGAGGAAGATGAGCACTGATGTCTTTGTTTCCTTTTTTCCCCTTCAGACAGTACTCTGTTTTGAATCCAGGCTGCCTCTGAAGATCAGTTTGCCACTGCATTGTCTGATCTTCACTGGAGATTATGTTGAACTCTGCTCAGTAACATGCACAATCACATTTCTATTTAAAACTTCTGATGAACCATGCATTGAGGGCAGCCATTACAGGTAGGGCCTAATCTTGCCAGTTTGCTTCATGTTGTGTTGCAGAAGACATTAAGCTTTCTCTTCTGCTGCTGAGTTGCAGTGGTAATATATGAGAGAGTTTTTGCGGTATACCACAGATTAGGAGTGAGGCCACTGTGGACTGCAGTAAGTGGAGAAGCATCAGTTATTGAGGAAGAAATGTTAGAGCAGCCTGCTGGTTTATATCTGAGAAGTCAGGGTCAGTATACTTGTTCTCACTAGACATGCAGTCTAGGAGACCATTGAGGGAGCGTAGCCCATGTTCCCAGTTATCCCAAAGTACTGTTTGGTTAAGTGAATTGCTAAAGGTCACACAATAGGCAAAAAAGGCCGAGGAAATTGAACTCTGTACCACAGGAAGTAGTTTACTAACTGTTCATAGCCTTAATCCTGTGAAGCAAATGCCAGAGTACTAGTCTTAAATTAAATGTAAAGGTGATGCAGTGGTGGGGGAATACTGTTTAATTTGTGATGGCTGAGTAGCCCTGCTTCAACATGATTTCTTTTGCAAGGGATGATGTTGGAATCGTCATGTGACTGCCACTGTGACAGTAAAGATGTTAATATTTTCACAAACCAGAATGTTAACAGGTGCGACCCCATTTTGTTGTTTATGTCTGTATCATCCCCTTGATTTGTAAAGCCCACATTTTTTTCCTGACTTCCAGTTGACCTAACCTTAGATGTGAGTACTTTTTTTATTTGCCATGTCGCTGCCCTCACCTTATGTATTTGTCATAACTATGTACACAATTTTGTCATGGGGGGGGGCTGTGTTCAGCAAAGCAAAATCCACTTTTACCTGTGTTTTACTTTAACACTGAATAATACACCCAGTTTTTATGTGCAAAGTGTGTATTTCACTTGGCATGATCACTACTGTGCTAAGCAAAACGATGGAATGTCAGAGCAGTACATCTAATTTTTATTTATTTATATTGACATTTGTTGACCGGGTTGGTCCAGCTGGGCTTGTGGCTCATTTTCAGTGGAGACCCGAGGAGAAAAGCTCCAAAAAAAAAAAAAAAAACACAAACAATTTACAGAGAATCAAACATTTGAGTCAAAAATATGGTCAAAATCAGTTATATAAGAACTTTAGGGAGACAAAGCAGAAGTACAAACACATAATATATACATATCAACATTTTTACAGACTAAAAAATATATTTCCATATTTACAAAAAGAGTCAAGTCCAACAGTATTGATTGTAGCGTTTAATAAATATCCACAATAGTGGAGAACTTAGTTGTATGTGGAGGGACTGAGAAGGTATATAATAGGGGCTTGACAAGGACATGTTTTGGAGTTGAGTAGATTGTTTGAGTTTTTCTTTAAAGTGGGGTGGGTGAATGATGGAACAAATGTCTCTTTGAAGTTTGTTCCAGGCTTTGGCAACGGAGTGTTTATATAAGAATTTGCCAGCTATTTTTTGGGGGGTTGGTAGATTTGTAGTAGCTGATTAGAGGTACGGAGAGTCAGCTGACAATTGTAGATAGAGATGAAGGAAGAGAGAGTAGGGCAGGATGAAGATTTTTAAAGAATGAAGTGTAATAATGGAGATTTTGTGATAAATCTAGCTATCTTGTGGCAAGTTTGGATGTTGGTGAGTACTGGGGCAGCATATAGAAGGGAGGGGAGGAGACGAGCCTGTGCATTTGTAGTTAGAAATTTGTTGCAGTACAGTAAACCAAGTTTCTGGTGAGTCTTTTTTATGCTTTGGAGGATGTGCAAGTTGAATTTTTCATCATCTATGACGACCCCAAGGAATTTAGTGTGAGCTTCAGGTTGGATAACAGTGTTATTAGAGGAAGTAATAGTAAAGGTGGATTTGAGGTGAGCGAGAGATTGGGGGAAAATAATAGAGTTTGGTCTTTTTAGGGTTGAGAATGAGTAGATTCATAGACAACCACCATTCAGTGGATAGGAAGGCCTGTTGAGTAAGAGTGTGGAGACTAGCGATATTGTCTAAGATGGAGATGAGAGTCAAGTCGTCTGCATATTGGATAAGGGAGGGTTGTTTAAAAGAAGTATAGAGATCACTTGTAGACATTAAATAGGAGAGGATCTAGGATGGAACCTTGTGGTACCCCAGTTGGGACAGGTATGAATGGAGAAGTGGGAGAGAGCCATTTAACACATTGCTGCCAGCAGGATAAGTAACTGGAGAACCAGGCAAGCAAGAAAGAAGATAGATTGAGGTCTGCAAGTTTAAATAGCAGTAGTGGATGGGAGACTGTATCAAAGGCTTTGGAAAGGTCAAGGAAGAGACATAATATGAGTTTGTTATTGTCTAGGGCCTCGACAATGGTATGTGTAAAGGATAAGAGGGCAGTAGTTGTGATGTGGTGGGGATGGAAACCATGCTGAGTGGGACTAAGGAGGTTATGCTGGAGGAGGTGGTTGAGTAGTTGAGTGGGATACATTTTTTGAGAATCTTAGAGAGGGGAGATAGAATAGCTATAGGTCAGTAGTTAGATGGGTCTGTAGAATTTCCACCTTTATGCATTGAAATAGTGAAAAAGGATTTCCATAGGGCAGGGATGGTAGATTCCTGAATAGATCTGTTGATTAGTATAGATACTGGAAAGGCAATGTAGTAAGCAGCAAGTTTGAGGAAGGTAGGAGGTAGATTGTCAGTGAAGGGAAAGCAGGGTTTGAGTTTATGAAGAAGAGATCTGATGTAGGAAGTAGGAACCGGATGTAAAGAGAATAGTTAGGATTGGTAGGGGTAGGCAGAGAAATTGCGTTACAGTTGGAAGGTATGAGTGTTTGAATGATTTCAATAAAGTGTTTATTGAGAAGAGTAGCAGTTTCCAGAGGAGATGTATTTAGGTAGGGGCAGGGAGTTGAGGGGCAGCCTGGAGAGAATTTTGTTAATAGTACACCAGAACTTGCGATGTTGGATTTGTTATTGAGTTGGGCAGAGTTATAAAAGGACTTTGTCCATTATTGGTTTGTGTTTTTGTAAGATTTCTGAGGTGTCTAATTTATGCAGCAGAGGTAATTCATTTGTTTTGATCCAGGTTTTCCAAGCTCTGTCTCTTTTTAGCATAAGGGACTTGGTTTCTTTTGAGAGCCAGGGAGCATAATTGGGTTTTATTCTAATCTTCCTAGAGGGAGCAAGGGATTTCACGGTATTCAGGAAGATGCTACTGAACCTAGTAACTGCGTGATTGAGAGGGATTTGTTTAAGGATGGACCAGTCAATGGTGGAGAGAATAGAGCTGATTTGGACTACATTAAAATTAGAGAGTTTTCAGCAGTCTCTCTAACGGTGGGATTTGGGGGGGGGGGGGGGTTGGCTGGTGTATCTAAGGACCAAGGTGGGGAGGTGGTCGTTAAGTTGGTCTGGTAGGGTAGTGGGGTTGTGGTAGTGGTGAGGGGAGTTGGTGAGTATCCAGTCAATTATGGAGCCAGAAGATGAGTTTTTATAGAGGCGGGTGGGCGAAGATATCAGTTGATGGAAACCATGCAAGTTGATGCTGAGTTGTGGAGAGTCGGTTTTAAGTTTAGACCAATCTAGGTTAACATCGCCTAAGATGAGGGTTTTATAGGTAATATTGTGGGAAAACCAGGATGAGATATTCTCTAAAGTGGATGAATTGTTTTCGGGAGGGATACAGATGGCGGCAACAGCTAATTTTTTGTGAGGGCTAAGGTGGCAGTTAAGGATGATTTCAGCTGGGTGAAAGTCAGGGATGGGTGTGGGGAAAGGTGAGAGATTGAGGCTATTGGAGTGGAGGATGACTACACCACCCCCTTTTTTGGGAATCTATCAGAGCAATAGATGTTGTAGCCTGGTGGGAGTAATGTAGTGGGGAAAAAACATGGTGACTCATTTTGAGTTTAAAAGCTGAGATCTGGTATTTTGTTTTCTTTCATTTTTATGATTATCTCCTTGCTGCATGATGGTCACAAGCCTTCTGCAGTCGTCTGAAGGGCAAAAGTTAACTAATGAGGCCATCATTTTAGATAGCCATCAGGGACTTTTCTGGTTAAGGCCCTAACCTTGCCCTTGGTGGCTGATGTGGATGCCTGCATCACCGCAGTAACTTACCGTGCTGTCTCCCTGCATGTGACTGCCCCTACCCAAATGTTAATAACTGCCATCACCAGCTTGGTAATTCAACCAATACCTGTTTTTTTATGGTTTTCATTCACAAATATCTGCTTGCATATAGTGAAATGGACAGTGGACAAACAGTCTCTCCATCCTTTGAAGCAGAGTCTGTGTTTACTGCACCATCCTACCTTTCCCTGACTGGCGGTTTCATTACCAGACTACTAATTATACCAAGATCTTCTGGGATATAGTGAAGACATTGAGATTTTGAAGAAAAAGAGAGAGAGAAAAGTGCCTGTATTATACAAAGCTAGCTTGTTCTATATCCAACTGTCGAGTATTGCTTAAATCTAGTGGCATTATGACAAAAAATGGAATTTTGAATAGTTTGGTGTATCTGTTTTTATACCTGATATCTAAAAACTTCATGTTTAAAGATGCAGATTATATTCCTAATTTTCTCACCCGTTACCATAATTTTTTGGGGTGATGGAGAGTTTATATTTTAGATTGTTTGCTCCTCCTATTATGTATAATGCACCATAAAGTACGAAACGGATGCAGATATTAAATAAAGCTTGTGGTTTTAATCTCTGTCTTTCAGTACTGTATTGCCATGAGTAGGACCAGTTCTTTCAGTTTGTTTGAGCTAACTTGATTTCAAATGCAGTCTGATTTAAGAGCTGCTTAAACCTGTGTATGTATGTGTGTCAGAACTATACAGAACAGCATGTTCTTTAGTGGCAGTGCTAACATTTGGGACAGTAGCCTGTCAGGGTTAACAGTGACACCCATTTTATATGCTTTCAGATGGTTAACTAATTTAGCCACCAAATAATACCCTGGAGTTTATGCACATATATGTTTCCTCCCACATCCCAAAGACATGCTATAGGTGGATTGGACACTCCAAATTGGCCCTAGATGTGAGTGTGTGCATGCATGTGCCTTCTGTGGAAGGTTGGGCGCTGGGCTGTCACCTCGGCACTGTAAAACTCCACTGCCAGTCATGAGCAGACGGGTGATCCACTGTGGTGACCCCTAACCGGGAAAAAGACGAAAGAAGTTTATGCACATAGCAGGTCAGCTATTATAGTAGCTGATATAATACTTGCCTGGAATTTTATATTCAGTATCCGTTTACGTACTTGTTTTGCATAATTCAGGGATATAGCACTTCCAGTCCCTTGAAGTCAAACTGTGTAGTTAAATGAAATGACAGTTGGATGTGAGAAGGTGTTTTCAGAAAGTTTTTTCTGGCAAGTTTCAAGTTTTGTCACAAACTATTGCTGGCATACGTCTGCAGTACAGTGTATACGCAGCACCTGCTCTTATAGTCTCTAAACTCTATGTTGCGTATGTTTGTGTTCCATTTTTTGCATTACTCTTTCAAGCTTTGAAGATCTACTTATCACCAGGCTGTTTTTGCTAGTTACTGTACACCTTACACTTTTATGATTGCTCTGTACCGTAACCCTCACGTGACATTCAGTAAACGACTTGAGTTCAGAAACCAAGCTTTACCACTCGTTATCTCCAGCCAGGCAGAAGTTTTCTTTTTTTTTTCTCTATTTCCATATGTTTGTCAGTTGACTTAATGCTGTTTTGTCAAAGGGCAGCATATCCCAGTTGTTACTAATTTCTTGTGTTTCTTTGAATGCTGCCAGGCAGGTATTCTCCTTTATGCCAAAAGTGACTGGTTTGAATATTGAAAGTCAGTCATGCTTGTAGCTTGAGTTTTGATGTCTTCCAAGAAGTCATCTATACAGTTACACCTGCATAGACTTTAAAATGTTTTTTCTCCAGAGAGTTAGTAAGGTATAAAGGGCTGCTGGTTTGGACCACCTTTGTGATGAGAAACAGGTAGATATGTGAACATGTAGGTTTGGGGAGTGGTTTAAGGGGCTCCAGTCAAGAGGATAAACATGGTGGGAGTTCTTCATATTTTCATAACTAGCACTATTCCAAGTGCAAGGATTGGCAAGCTGGTAATAAGTAGCCCAACCACCTTCTAGCTTGTGTCACTAGAGTACAGAGTTAGAAGGAAAACTGGTTCTTTGTTTTTATCCTAGGTAGCCTTATGACTAACAAGACAATAAGCCATGCAAGGTGTATATAATATTGCTGAAATACTGGAGGCTGGTAAGGAAAAGTTACAGCAGTCATATGGAGTTGACCAGAGAGGGAAATGCTCATTCATGCAGTTTTACATGCAAAGTATTACTTGTTCTGTGTCTGTCTAAGAAATGAATAAGAGAGGACAGAGGCAGGACGGTACAGTAGTGAGGGAGGAACACGGCAACAATTCAGGAAAAAAAATCTAACTTTGAAAGTGAATCTGCAGTACCATCATACAGTGTCTGAAGTTTTGCTATTTTGAGTGTGGTTTCCCTGCAGTAGTTAAAAAAAAAAAAAAAAAAAAAAAAACTTTCGGCTTTTCCTGGTTAGGGGTGCCACAGCGGATCACTGGTTCACAGATTGATTGGCAGTGGAGTTTTTATGGTGTCGAGATGCCAGCCCAGTGCCCAGCCTTAACTGATGACACACTCACCTACCTGCAAGCCTTTAAAACTCACTCAACTGCAGGGAGGACATGCAGACTCCACACAAGGCGCTCCAGCCGAGTATCAAACCGGAGAACCTCTTGTTGTGAGGCAACAACACTTAACAGCTGCACCAACACAGCCACCTTATCCTCAACAGTCTTTTCCTCCCTTTACAATAAAATGGGCTAACCAGATTTCTGGCAAAAAATATTTATGTAGTTTGTGAAGCCTGAGTTTATCCTTTTGAATTTGATGTTGAAATCAGTGCATCCAAGACAGAGCCATAGGTAGCTTAACTAAGTTGTGGAAAAAAAAAACAGTTCTCTGAGTTGAAGACCCACAAAATCCCATCTTGAAACTCTAGTAAGACATCTTGCTACAAATGTACCAAGCTGTTTGCTACAGGTACAGTAGCACACACAAGGTACTTCAGCACTTTGGCTGTGATCACAAATATGTTATCAGCATTTGTTTCTGAATCATGGTATAGCATTATTGCCCCATCTGCGTCAGCTAATCGCACCACCTCACATCTTGTACATGGGGAAGCTGCCCTCTTCACCTCCTTGTTGCTACACCTCTGATTCAAGGGGAAATTCCACCTGTGTATGAACCATTCAGAAATTAGACACCACCTTGAATTTGTCTGCGTATGGCAGACTAGTATCCCTGCTAATAACTTTTGGATGTTAAGTACTTTGTTATTTTATTTTATTTAGTAAATTGTTTTTGTCAGGTAAGTGGGCTATCTTAAAGGCCCATTTCAGTCACGACCAGGGCAACAACAGAAAATAAAACAGCTGTAGAGATGCATGGTACTAGTACAGTACATAATATTTAAATTGCACAGTTAAAGTGCAGTTTAAAATGCACATAAATAACATTAGTTACCTTTAGTCTTGTGACATCCGCGGTGGTGGTGCTGCGGTAGCATTGTCACCTCACAGTAAGACGCTGTCCGGTTCGACTCTCAGAGCGCCTTCTGCGTGGAGACATGCGTGAATGGGCGTACCTTCATTGAAGGTTGTGCGTCAGGGCTGGCAACTCGATACATAAAAATTAACTGCCAGTCATTAGCGGACTGGAGTTCTGCTGGCAACTCGATACATAAAAATTAACTGCCAGTCATTAGCGGACTGGAGTTCTGCTGTGGCGACCCCTAACCGGGGAAAAGCCATAAGTCACAACAACAACCTTTAGTTTTGTGTCGAGAATAACTCTTCAGGATGTGCAAAACATTTTTTCTTTATTTAAATCCACATACGTCAGTGCTGGGAGACTAACTTCACAATTTAAAATAGTCTCACCAAGCAGCAAAAATACACACACTATTTAATTTCTTATCAGTAACATGCATGCAGAATACTGACGAGTTCAAGTAGGATTTCTGCAAACCCTTGTGCTTCTTGCTTAATGCTGCACGTGAAAAATCATGTTTTTTAGTACCAATAATGTTTTACAAAAGTACAGGCCACCTGGCTTGTTAAGCAATCTTGTTTCCTGCCTTTGTACATTTTAGTACCAGTACATTCTAAATCCCCAACATTCCTTGTAACTATCCATCCCAGCCAGGGAAGGTCAGAGCTTACATACAGTGTATTCTTTCTTGCTTTCAGAAACCAGTCTATGTAACATCCTTAACTCCTTCAGTTTTTACATTCCGTCATCTGTTAATACACTTGCAGCTTGATATTAGAATGCAGTTGTGAAACACACAGAACTACAGTAATTGTGATTTGCATAACTATGCATCTATACTATGTATCATTTTTAACATGAACAAATATGAAATAATTCATCAAACGTTTGTGAAGAAATTGTAAATATGCATTTTGTGAAGAGTAATCACGAGAGGTACATTTTTCTCTAACAATAGTAATTCATTTAAATGGATTAAAATATCTAGTCATAGAAATAATGCAGCAAAGGTTTTAATTTGAAATATTGTCATTCAGAATCTCTGAAATATTTGCACTTATGTTTCATAAAAAGGGTGTTTGTGTTTTTTTTTCCTTTTTGAAGGTTAGAAGAGGTTGCTCCTTTATATCTAGTAGTAGGTTATACCAGTGGGTATTAAACAATACTTTTTCTCAAGCTGCAGATTTGAAAAGGAGTGCCTTAAGTGAAATTATTTCCTCATTAGTGTCTGTCTGGGTGTAAGTAGGTAGAGGTTTCGATTATTAGCTTAGCAGAGAGTGTAAAGCATTTATATTGAATGACTGACTAATTTGAATAGAAAGGTGGACAAGGGAAAGTGCTATGCTTGTGCTGTTACAGAAGGTGGACACAAGGCGCTGTATTCCTGCTTTTACAGAAAGTAGACATGATAAAGTGCTGTGCTCGTGCTGCTACAGAAGGAAATGAGAAGGTGCAGTGCTCATGCTGCTACATAAAGCAGATATGAGAAGGCGCTGGGCTCGTGTTGCTACAGAATGCGGACATGGGAAGGCGCCGGGCTCGTGCTGCCACAGAATGCGGACATGGGAAGGCGCTGTGCTCGTGCTACTACAGAAGGCAGACATAAGAAGGTGCCATGCTCAAGCTGCTAGAAGAAGGCAGACATAGGAAGGTGCTGTGCTGATGCTGCTACAGAAGGCAGACATGAGAAGGCGCTGTGCTCATGCTGCTAGAAGAAGGCAGTGATGCGTTTTGTAATAGTCTGAGAATACTCTCATTCTCTGACTGATACCCTTCAACAGTGAGATCCCTTTGATGCTTTGTTAGCTGGCTGCGAACCATGGCTTTTGCTGTAGCAGGCAACTGAGTAAATGCCAGGAAAATCGTATTAGGACAGCTGAACTTAATTTGGGGTTAATCAGAGTCTCTAAATGATGGCAGGTGTGTACCCATGAAGACTGAATGCTGTAACTAAATCAAAAGTTGCTTCAGCAAAGTATTAGTTTAAGGGTGTGCAAACTTATGCAACCAGCTTATTGTATGTTTTTTTTATTTTTTTTATATGTTATATTTTTTCCCCTAACAGATTTGTTTGTTTTTCAATTGAATTGTACAGGTTATAGGTCACATTAAAGGTGGGAAAAGTTTTGAAATTATTTATTGTGGTCTCATTGTTTTATATCACAAAAACCTGGTATTTTAACAGGGGTGTGTACACTTTTTATATCCACTGTATGTAGATTTGACAGCATGCTGTTTTTTTTTTTTTTTTAGTGCATTCTTCTAGACATGGCTATTTTTATAGCTTTTGGTAACTGCATTTATTAGCACATTTTGCTATATATACAAACCAGCAGGTATAGCAAATGTATTAACACGTAGTAATATGAGGCAAACTCCAAAAACTGTAAAATGTGTGCAGTTTGACAGCTTGGTTTCTTGGCCTTCATGTACAATATTTAAATGTTCAGAAGGTTAATGAGGTACATATGTTCAGTTGCTTTTATATTTCTAATATTCTTTGATCCTGTATGTTCCTTAATCAGTTCTTATTCAAATAAATATACCATGGTAGCCAGTAGCTAACAGATCTATGCCTCAACTGCTCCATTATTGCTCACGGTCTCTCTCTCTCTTTGCTAATTCTTCTGCTGTATTTTATTTATTTCAGTTACACTGGGTGTTTTCTTCTTTCCTCCAGTTTCTAGTAATCTAAAAGTTGCTTCATTCTTATACAGATTTGCTTGTGTTAAATCCCAAGCTTTAATCATATTCACCTTATTGTTAAACATTTCCCTAAAGTTCCTGTAACTCCATTTGAAATCTGTCAAGGGTCTGACATTCCCAGAAAGTGAGCCCATGTTCCCCTCGTTTCAGAATTTCATTTTTAACAGAAGCCACTCGGGGGTAGGGGGGGTTACTAGTCATATATTTGTACAGATGCTTCAATGCAAACATTGCCTTTTTCATGATTTAGTGGAATGTCTAGGAATTTTGCACAGAATCCTCTGTTTTCATATTTATTTCCTCATTATTCCTACTCCAGGTTTGTCTCATCTGTTCGTTGTCAAACCCTGTTTTTACTTCTTTCAAGACCCTAGAAGCCTTACTGACTATTAGCTTAGATTTGTCCAGTTCTCCTCTGAATTTCCAGTAAAAGACCTTTTTCCTTTAGTCAGTCACTCGTCATTGTTCCCCACCCCCATTCCCCACATAATCTATATATCAAGCATTATTGGAGACAGATTTTACCTTGGCTTGCTCCCAGGTCAGTAATATCTTTCGTAATTAGCTGGTCTTAGTAAATTACCTTTGTTCTTTGATTTTTTTTTATAATTGCATAACCCCTCTTCTCCTGATTCCGCACTACTACTATATTCTATGGGTATTAACACCATTAACTTATTGTCATTTAGTAAATTTTGAGTTGTAATTATCTGCATCATTATGTACAGAGGTTTGCATCCGCTCTTGACTTAGCTCCAAAAGTAGACACTCCTCAAGTCTGGATAGGTTATTTTTTCTTATGGCTTTCCTTATATTTTACTTGGTGCACGTCACTAGCCAATGAGCTAGTGCAACCTATATTTGTGCAATTCTTTGTTACAGAATCCTTTGAGTTTATATCTGTTAAAAGGTAGAATATTGCCAAATCTCGGTTATCCCAAAAGTGTCAAATAAGTTGTTAGGATTTAGAAATACTACATGTGAGGATGTTGAACATATTCGTTCCATTGCTAGAAATAGTTTTTCATTCACCACTCCTGTCCTCATTCATTGGGTCTACTGGATTCACTTTAGCCTCTCCTAGTCTCTGACTCGCATCTCTAGAGATGGTGAGGAGATGGAGAATGCTGCTCTTAGAGACCATGCTCAAACCCATCACCCCGCTGTGGCTGCCGTCAAGAGATGCATGTTTGTTCTTGTGCATGCACTACCCTCTGACCAAGCAGCACATTGCTCACAGTACATACCTCATCAAAATCTTCATGTTATTTCAGTGAGCCAAGGTGCCTTCTTCTCTAAAGGATGGGTGGCATGTTGTCAGTTGCTCATTTCCATCCTCATCTTGGCTAGTCCATCCAGTGCCCTTGTCACTAATCAAACGTGGGTTGTCTGGGTTGCAGTCAGGGATTTATCCCCTTATGCCATAGGGCCAGTGCTATGTTACTTGATTTTTTGCGTATTTATCAATAACTGTTAACCACTAATTTTTGCTATACACTGACCTATCAGTCATTGTGAAGTGCATGCATAATTCACTTGTACATTCACATTGGGAGAGTTTTTTTTTTTTTTTTTATTTGCTGTGGCTTAACTTGGCAAAGCAGTCATACTTTTCTATGTATAGTAATTCACAGTCTTTATCATTTTATAGTCAAGCCTATCAACTTCTTTGCTCAAAAATTCTGGGCAAAGCCAGAAGTAAAGAAAGGACAAAGGACCAGAGTTGCTGTGTAACTCTCACTTATTGCATCTGGAAATTGCCATCTGGCTTTGTATTATCATGCATTTGTTCGGCTGTATGTAATAATGTAGTACTAAATGTATTTACCTGGTTGATTGGGGCAGGGCATGATTCTTTTCAAATGCTTGAAAGTGAAGTTATGCCTTCTACATTGGGAGTGGAGTTTCTGTTCCATTTGGGACTTGAATAACTAGCGTCAGAATCATAGTCTGAAACTAAATGCCAAAGAAGCTCGTTATTGTATCCTTTGGGAAGACATCTACCCCGGAGAACTACCACACTGACGGTATGCCCCTAAGAGCTGACCCATTTGTTCAGGATTTGGGAACTTATGTGGATAGTAACTTAATTTTTGACCAACGTGTGTCTGTTGTAAGAAGTCCTTCAGTGTTGCACAGTTTATAAACAGAAGGATTGTACCTTGGTCTAGGAATGCCATTGTCCCCCCTTACTCAGCCCTCATTAGTCTAGTCATTTAATATAATGCCCCCTTTGGCATATATCTGTCCAGACAAATAGAACAACTGGAATGCCCATAGAGATACCATACTAAAAGCATATGACCTAAACATGTCCTGCATAGACCAACTCAAAGTCCTGTCACTGTACTCTGTGTCCTACAGACTGCTAAGAGGTGATCTGTGTCTGTCATACAAGGCATACTCCGACCCAGTACTGATGGATGTAGTGCACATCAGCAAGTCAAATGTCATTAGAAATACTTGTTCTAGGGATTTAAACCTCTTCTGCAACATCAACAGAACGGTTTGGAGGGACCGGTATATTTCCCAGACAGTATCTCTACTGTGTAACAGATCCACATGAAAATGGACAGGGAGGAAATGTATTTTAAGCACAACTTAGATATGCAGATGGGAAGCAGAAAACTTACCCCCAGCATGGTCCCCGTACTGGTAATGGACAGATGCAGCTCCTAAATGCTTTATCCCATGCATTGGTCCCCTCAAATTATCTGTGGTATAATTCCAATTATTCTCATAAGGGGTAATATATAATTATTGACCGTGGAATGGGTAAGGCCAGTCTATAACCAAATGAGATTGTTATTTTGAGCACAAAAAGGGAAAATGACTAGGCTTAAAATAGCTCAGCCTAGTACTTACCTGTGAACATGTAACAACAATTTAGCTGCTTTGCCAGTTTTTTTGACCACACTTGAAATGTAGTACTTTCATTGTAGAGCTAGCAGGATGTGTAATTTCTTACCACTTACTGCTAAACAGTCTAGTCATCCTCCTTAGTTAGTATTTAAATGTGCAGTTTGGTACAAAGTGTATGATCCAGATGTTTTGGCTTGTGATTTTTAGATGGCCTCAGTTGAGACTGTAGGTTCTGCCAGTCATATTGTTCAAAGAATGTAGTACCTGCTTTGCTTATTTCATTTTAAGTTTCTGAAATCTGTCAGCTGCCTTCTTTTCTAGTTTGAACTTAATGTGTCTCGGTCTAGTTCATTGGCTGATAGGCAGTCTCCAAAGACTTCATTTTCTGTTTTATTTATTTTATATGCCTCTGCTGTGTACCCCTGTGTGTGTGTGTGTGTGTGTGTGCGCGTTTTAAATAGATTGCTGTAAGTACCACTAAAATTGTCTGTGTTGCAGTATTTTCCTGTTTTTTTCTTTGCATTGGGAAAATGTGTTGGTGATACAAAGTTTGCATGTCAACTTACGTTTGTGTTGACAGTGATTTACCCCATTGTCAATTTGCACAGATCACTGGAGTTCACTGTACTTGGTTTTGTCAGTAAAAAATTCCTAGGTAATCTGAGTCTGTGATGCATACATTGGGAATGTCACACAGAAAAGGTATGACTTTTTAGAGTCCTGTAATTGATCGGCCAAGGCAGAGTCAGCCATGCAAAGTCCAATTTTATTAGATGAACAACTTTCCAGCAGACAAACAAGTCTGTTTACACGGTAGTCCTGGAATCAACTCTCAAGTGATCTTTTTAGAATCTTTACATACAAGAGTTTGTATTTTATGCAGATCATCAGAATTTCATAAGGGCCAATTGAGAGCACCCACATAATTCACTTTATGCATAATGTACAAACCTTTATTTCCTGGATTTTCTTTTAGAATTGGTGCAGTTTGATGAACATCTCTCCTCTCATTTTGAATTAACCATGAATCGCCATTGCTTTTCATTGGGAGAATAGACTTCCAGAGCTATAGTGAGTCTTCCTTTGCTCAACCACAGGTGGATGCAATACCTGGCAGTCAAGAGTTTAGCTAAAGAATAGATGACTTGTGAGTTCAGGCTGCTGTATAACTTTCCATACTAGTTATTTTACTTTGAATAGTTAGTGATGCCAGCTATTTTGGTGAAAGTTATGGCCCAGCTATGAGGCCATGGCTGTAGTACTTTGTAATCTTCAAATTAAGAGCCATGACCTGTAGTTTGCTGGAGAAGATATATTATGCATCTCTTCCATAAATGTGAACCCTGCCTCCTGTACGCATTTAAAGGGGAAAGCTCCTGAAATGCCTTGCTAACAAGGAGGATGGTTCTGTTGGAGGAGATGCTCTTAGAATGACTTGCTAACAAGGAGGATAGAGATCAGCTGGAGGGCTTTACATCCAGTCATAATCAACGCATTGTCATAAGGACTGGAGCTTGGAAGGTAAGCAATGCATTGCTCTCTTGAAGGGAAGTCGTTTAGTAGAGTAACCTTCATGGTTCTGAGAGTGATGGGCCATGTCCTCAGAAGGTGGTAGCGGAAACATGTGCATGTACTGCTTGGCACCTAAGGGGCCAGATGAAGCAGAGCCCAACTACTACCTTAGGAGGGGGTTCAACAATGCAGGTACTGCTCAGGTGTAGCTGATTAGTTGAAACCTAAGGCTAATCTGCTTGCTTTTGGGAAATGGTCTCTGGATTTACCCCAACTGGAGGTACTTGAGGCCAGGGTCTCCCTTGCCCTAGTTTTCCCCAGGACCAGAAATGTCTTTAGGCCCAGAGTGAGTAGGAGCATTTGGGTAGTCCTACACTGGTACCCTGGACTTAAGACTTAGAAATCCAAGTAAATGGTTGTCTAGTGGAACTTATTCACGGGTGTAGGACTCCACCTTTATGAAATACGACATTGATGTTATCGGGGCCTGCCATTTGCCTTGCCTCTTGTGTGTTGTCTTTGGTGTATGTGAACTTGCATGATGGTTCTCAGCAGTCTGACACCTAATGTTTATCTTTTGTGAAACTGTGCATGAGCTCACACCTGAAACTAGCCAATGGCATTGGACTCCCTCCTCCTTAGTCTTATTTGAAAAATCTGAAGACTTGAGGCCTCTGTATTAAAATGGAATAAGACAGTAATTCCACCCCCACTGCAGCTTACCCTCAGTTGGCACTTCATTTAGCAAAACTTCTGAAGCTCATAAAATCTTCAATGGACTATCCATTCTCTTTCATTCCTTCTCTCCAAAAATGTTTTGAATATGCGTCTGCAGGAGGAGAAGTCCTGGGTCATTCCACCAATGGAAATGATGATCAAGGTTACTGTTTGCTTTCCTCTGGTAAATCCACAATCTTCACACAACACTTAAAGCATACAAATTACTTGAAAATAAAATTTGCAGATTTCTTTTACTTGTTAATGCAAGGATACATCATTGCAACCTGCTAAACTTGGATGACTGTTTCCAGTAGAACTGCTTTACTGAGAGCACCCTAAAATCATACAACTTGGTTACTACCCCCCACCCCACTAAAGACAATTTACATTTAAAAAACTAATTTACTCCCTGAAATACAGATAGGAAGTACATTTTGCCCTTGCCAGACCATGGCTCAAAGCCTCCATAGGTGAGAGGGCCTCCTCTTGACTTGGATCAACCACCTGAAATAGGCTTTCTGATAAAATCCAGTCACAGCAAACCATAACAGAATTTAAATCCAAGTTAATGAAGATCCTTTAGTAATAATAATAATAGTAATAATAAACTGAATGCAACTGCTTTAAAGACCATTATTAACAGGCCATAAATCATTTAACAGTTCAGTGCCTAAGAATTCACTGACACTCCGAGTACTGTATGTGATGTTTTAGTCCTTGGATGTACTTTCTTCATATCCTGGTCTAACATAATACATTTATGAGGTTTAACAAGCAGTAATTTAACATGCACCTCACCTCATGTTTTTCACTGCAGTCTTTGTTATTATCTATCTATTCACTTATTTATATAATGTATTGACATTGTAGGTTTAAATTTAAATCTTGATATACATTTTGCCAAAACTTAACTCCATAGGTGTGGTGTACTAGGCCTTTTTAAGTCTAGCCATGCATCCAGAATCTGACAAGGTCTGGTACCCTTGGCAATTGTAAGCAGGGGCTTGTGAAATTAAAAATTTATAAGCAGGAACAAGGAAGATGAACCATTTATAGGCTGCCTGGGTCTTTTGGAGTCATTGGTGCCAGACCAGGGATGAATTTCCTGATCCCCATCCAGTTGGCCAAATTACACTTGAATAGGGAGGAACTCTGCTTCACATGGATGGGGAACCTGTTTCAGAGAAGGGGTAGTCTGGAATACAAACCTCTGTCCAGCAAGTCCTGTTTAAACCACAGGCAAGGTTCAAGTCTTTAGAACCAGTAATTCTGGTGATTGACCTCCTGCATAGCTACAAAACAATTGCATAGTAGCCCATTGTTACCTTGTATACCAGTTATTTGTCTAGGTCAGCCTTTTTGGGGAACATTAATGTTGTTGCGGGATTCTGTGACTGTTACTAATCATAGCTTTCTACAGATTTGTTCAGCCTGCAGCCTGTGACATTGGCCTTGCCTTAAGAGAAGTAGATATCAAAAAGGAGTGGTCCCAGAACCAATCCGTGAGAGACTCCACTTGTGACTGGTCTCTTTGTAGAGGTGGACTCCCTAATTCTAGCTTCCTGGGTCCTGGCTGAGAGCTAGTTAATTGTCCACCGGGTGACTTAAGGGTTTATACGTAACCTCTTGTTTGTCAACAGTGCCCAAGTGGGGTATTGCATCATATACCTTGGTAAGGTTAAGGTAGGCAGTGTGTGAACCACTTTGCCCTCGTCCATTGCTTCGGTGACGAGAAATCCAACAGGTTGAGTAGGCATGACCTGCCCTTGATGAAGCCAAGCTTGTATGGGTCCAGTGATTTCAGATTTCATATGTCATTTGTCAGGGCCCATCAATGCAGTGCTCTTGGCCTTAGAGCATTTGAGGACCTGTTTCCCTAGTGATATTGGGGGAGTTATATTTGATGCCACTTCGTGAGAGGAGACTAGGGGGTGGGGTGGAGTAAAGTTACAGCTGAGTTTGTCTGCCAATAGGTTTGCTGTATCTTCTGGCTCTATATAGGTGGCTGTATTAATAATGAGCTCTGCACACAATTGTATATTGCCTTTGATGTTACAGACATAGGTTAAGAGTGGCTTGTGGTTGTTCTGCCGGAGTGGCTTGTGGTTGATGTTCATCGTGTTACACTGCTGCAGTCATTACAGTTGGGTTATCCTGCCATCAGGCGGTCCCGCAATCGGCCTGAGTTATAAAGTCTTGGTCTGGCGTCGGTTGCTGTCGCTTCTTCCCTGACGTCAGTGTGCCAGGGGTATATAAGATGCATCCAACGTCATTTTCTTCAGTCTTTCTTGCCACACGGTGCCTGAAGCAGAAGCAGTTCGTAAGTGCCGGTTGGCCGACTCCTGAGATTTTCGAAGTCAAATTTCAGATCCGAAGTCTTCAATAAAGATAAGTACCCCGCTGGGGAAACTTTTTTCTTGCCTCAGACAGATGTCAGAAAAAGTTAATAATTGTATTTCTTGTGGGAAGCAAATACCTCATAAGGACTTCCACTCTTACTGTATTCCATGCCTAGTCACTAAGTCGGTGTTGTGCTAGATTTAACAAATCACTATAAAAAGACGTTTTGATTTTGCTTTGCACTACTTTGGCCGAAGGTTCAATTATACGATGCAGTCGGATCAGCCGACGACCTCAATACCAAAAAAACGCAAAGACAAGGATAAAGACAGGCATCCGATATCCAAACCCGCCGAAACCTCTTCTAGGCCAGTCGCCGGTTCTCAGGCGCTTTCGCAGCCCCTGACACCTGCTACCTCAGAGCCACAGGCCGCTTCCGACTCCCACGTGGAGACATATAGGCCTCTGGAAACTCAAGGTATTGGGCCTACGGAAACTAATCCCACAGATGGGTCCCAAGCCGCTGAGCAGGCATCGGCTTCTGAGAGTGTTTTCAGACCTTCACAACTTACCATTAAAATAACAGCCAAGGCAAAGGTACCATTAAAGACAAAGAAACAAGTACAGCATTCTCCTGGACAGTCCTCCATGCCTAAGAAAACAGATGCTTAAAATGGCCGAAGACCTCATTACTCTAATCAGGGGTTCCCATCCCCCTCCTGAGAAAAGGCCTAGGCAGGATACAGACTATGACTCCTCTGATCAGGGTTCCATTTCCTCTGATTCCTCTTCAGACCAGGGATACTCTCTACCCTCCTATGAGGACTCTGATGCTGAAGAATCTATCCCTTCAGCCTCTCCTCCTGAGGATTATTCTTTTGGGGAAACTTTACATACCATGAAGGGAGCATTTCCATTGGGAAAGCCAGGATTACTCAGAATCCAAGCAAAGGCTCAGGGATTTCCTCTTACTGCCACAACACAGGACCCTGGCTATTCTGCCAGTGCTAGATATTGTGGATTATGTGTTCTGTGAATCCAGTTTAACTCCTGACTCTCTGCCCCCTGCTCCAGCCAAGCCAGATAGGTATTAGAGTCCATGACTCTCAAGTTTCTTTACAAGAATCCTTCTGCTGATCCAGATACTATTTCCCAGGGTCCAAAAGGGGTTAAGGCTTCCATTGCAAAAAATCCATTACCCCTGACAGAGATTCCAGAGCTTTGGATAGATGGGGGAAGAAAGTATACACTTCTGCAACTTTGACAGTAAGAGCTTTAAATTGCCAGTTTCACATGCTTACTTACCAACAATATTTAATGTCTCAGTTAAAACAGTAAATGCTTGCAAGCTCAGAAGCTCCTGATTGTAAAGAAATGCAGGATTTATCGCATGCAGTTGAACAGGTGGGAAAACATACGCTGCAATGTGGTTTTGATTCTTTAGAGGCCTCTTGTAGAGCCGCAGTTACAGGTTCTGTGATTCGAAGACATGCTTGGTTAAAAGAACAAAGTTTACCTGATCATGTTAAGGCAAAATTATTGGATGCTCCTTTACAGCATGATACTTTGTCTGGTGTTAAGGCAGAAGAGGTGTTAAAGAAAATGGAGGATAAAGCTAAATCTATGCAAACAGTCAAGGATTTCTTACAGGTACAGCCACCTCGGTTTAGCAGAAATTGGCCAACAAAGAATTGGTCCTTTCCAGTGTTGGACAGGCCACAGAGAGGCAGACAGACGCCCAAGAGGCAGATCTCAACCCCAAGGCTCAAACAGACAACGACAGTGGGGCACCTCAACCCCCAAAAGGTGGTGAGGACAAGTCTCAACCTTACAGGAAACAGTCACAATGACTTTCCCCTTCATACGCCAAGCATGTCCCTTTTGGAAACCCCCTTAGGGGGAAAACTAGCACTTTTTTTCTCAAAACTGGCAAACAATCCCCCAAGACAAATGGGTCCTTCATATTGTGTCTCAAGGTTACAGATTCCACTTTCATACTTTACCAAGGCTAAAAGGAATGCCAGACCTGCCACAAAACCAATGGGCAGAGGCACAAAAACAAATTTCAGCCCTCATGGACATGAGAGCTATTCAAAAAGTACCACAACAGGAACAAGGACAAGGATTTTACTCAAGACTCTTCCTGGTCCCCAGAAAGGACAAGGCCTAGAGGCCCGTACTAGACCTTTCAATTCTGAATACTTACCTGGATATTCCGAAATTCAAAATGTTGACATTACAGCAGCTTCTACCCATGTGGGCAAGAAGGCTTGGCTTGTTACTCTGGACCTCAAAGAGGCATACCTGCATGTCCCTATCAGACAAAATTGCAGAAGATACCTCAGATTCAAAGCTGGTACAATGCACTACCAATTCTCTGCACTGCCCTTTGGCTTATCTACTGTGCCCAGGGTCTTCACAAAGTGCCTGGCACCAGTAATTGCATTTTGCAGACAAAAAGGAATTCAAATATATCCATACCTGGACGACTGCCTCATTCAAGCAGAGACAAAGGGCATTCTTCTACAGCATCTGGCGTTTGTAAAAAGGTTGCCAATTTCTCTAGGGTACACAGTAAACGAAAAGAAGTCAAAACTAGTGCCCTCGCAACAGATTATATTCCTGGGTGCCAGCTTAAATACAACGGGCCCAGATGGCTTACCTCACACCAGACAAGTTCAACTAACTCAGTATTTTCAATTGCTGGCAAAGTCCCATCTCCCTGCAAGAAAAATTCTGCAGGCCCTGGGATTCATGGCATCTTGCATACTAATACCATATGCCAGACTGCATATGAGGAAATTACAATGGTACCTGAAAAGTGTTTGGACTCAACACTCTCACAGTTTAGAAGCAGTAATACCAATGATTCCCTGCCTGCAACAAGAGTTTCGATGGTGGGCACAGGAATGTCACCTAAACAAGGGTCAGCTTTTTACCCAACCCACAGCCAGGCAAACTCTAACAGATGCTTCCGATTACGCCTGGGGAGCACACATGGCAGGAAAATGCGTTCAGGGCAAGTGGACCACAGACCAGCTGCATCTTCACATCAATCAAAAAGAGATGTTGGCTGTTCAAAATGCCCTAACAGTTTTCAAGGACCTTCTGCATCCAGGGCAATTACTGCTAAAGACAGACAACACCACAGTAATGTGGTACATAAACAAGCAAGGGGGCACTCATTTTTATCCCCTATGCAGGCAAGCCATGACCTTGTGGAACACAGCTCTAACGTATCAAGTTCACCTGCAAGCATAATTCCTGCCAGGAAAGAAAAATACTCTGGCAGACGATCTAAGCAGAAATATCTTGGACCCTCACGAATGGAAATTGAATCCACAAATCTTCAGCATGGTAACGCAAAAGTGGGGATGCCCAGACATAGATCTTTTTGCCTCCCCACTGAATTGCCTACTACAAAAATTCTGCACAAGGACTTCTCACAAACGGGCATGGAAAGTGGATGCTCTTCTGTTCAGCTGGAAAAACCTAAAAGTTTATTCCTTCCCGCCACTGCCTCTCCTTTCAAAAGTACTCCTAAAAGCCAGACAAGAAAAACCACAGATGATCCTGATTGCTCCAGACTGGCCACGCCAGCACTGGTACCCTATCTTAAGGAACTTGGCTCAAGGCCCACCATGGATTTTGCCTTAAATTCCACACCTTCTGACTCAGCAAAACAATCGGATCCTGTACAGTCATCTCAAAACCCTAAACCTGGCTGCATGGAAGATACATTAGTCAAACAGGCAACACCTCTCTCTAAAGCTGTTATGAATGTCATTTTGGAAGCCAGGAGGCCTAGCACCAGGAAAGCTTACTCAGAAAAATGGAACAGATACTGCGCCTGGAGCCAGGCTCAAAGCCTTGACCCTCTTGTTCCAAACATTCCTCAGATTTTACAATACTTAACTGAGATGCTGGACAGAGGCCTATCCTTCTCATCAATTAAGATCCGCGCCTCTGCTATTTCAGCAAATTACAACACAGATCCTCCTTTATTCTCTCATCCTTTGCTAAAGCAGTACCTCAGAGGGGCTAAAAACATAAGACCGCCCCGAAGAGCACAAACATCAACTTGGGACCTCAATTTTGTTTTGGAAAAACTGACTCTACCAGATTTTGAGCCAGCCAATACATCTAAAATTTTTATCATGGAAAACAGCTCTGCTCCTGGCAGTAACTACAGCACGAAGAGTCTCAGAGTTACAGGCATTAATCGACAATGGGTACTGGAGGACTGAAACCACAAAAGCAATTTGACCTAGTCTTTATTTAGACTTCTTCAGAAACAAAATGTTAAAAAGTGGTAACCACTTTTTAACATTTTGTTTCTGAAGAAGTCTAAATAAAGACGAAACCTAGGTCAAATTCGTTTTTGTGGTGGTTTCAGTCCTCCAGTACCCATTGTTGGTTCCTTTTTCTTTCGTTTGGTTTTTGGTTTGTGTTTTGGTTTTTGTCTACAGGCATTAATGGCAGTGGAACTTTTATAATTTTTCATCAGGACAGGGTATCTATAAGGACAAACCCTACCTTTATGCCAAAGGTGGTGCCTAGTGTGGCTCTTACCCAAACCATACATTTGCCAACTTTTTATCCAAACCCCCAGAATAAAGGGGAGAAACTTCTGCATTCTTTGGACATACACAGGCAGCTACGCTTCTACTTGGACAAAACAAAGGCTTTCAGGAAAACTGAGCAGCTGTTTGTAGCATATGCTGCAGGATCACAGGGCAAGGCTATCTCAAAGCAGACTATATCCAACTTGGTAGGACACTGTATTCGGTACTGCTACACACAGCATGGAAAATCAGTCCCAAATAACATTAGGCCACATTCCATCAGGGCAACAGCCACTTCAACAGCCTTTCTCAGAGGAGTACCTACCAAGGAAATTTTGGAAGCTGCAACTTGGAGTTCAGTGCACACTTTTACCAAGCATTACCACCTGCCTCTTTACTCTAAATCCAGAGCAGGTTTTGCCACTGCAGTTCTGCAGGGTCTCATAGCCAATCCCATCTCCTTATAGACCAGCCACCCAACCTCAGCTTTGGGATTCTACCCAACTGTAATGACTGCAGCAGTGTAACACGATGAACATAGTACAGTTTTGTACCTACCATAAATGTAGATGTTCGAGTGTTCACACTGCTGCAGTCCAGGTTACCCTCCCTCTATCCCTTCTGAACTAGCTGGACTTATCTATACCTTTCTATCCTATACAACCTTTGGGGTATATTTGCTGGTATCTGAAGGTATTGCTTTTATTGTATATTTTTGATTAGCAATATGTATTGCCTACCTACTTGGGGGTACCTGATATCTGGGGCAAGAAAAACTGAAGAAAATGGTGTCAGATGCATCTTGTATACCCCTGGCACACTGACGTCAGGGAACAAGCGACAGCAACTGACGCCGGACCAAGACTTTGGAACTCAGGCCGACTGCGGGACCGCCTGACGGCAGGATAACCCAACTGTAATGAATGCAGCAGTGTGAACACTCTAACATCTACATTTATGGTAGGTACAAAACTGTACTTTCTGCCTGAGAAGCCAAATTTACCTCAAATCTGGCTTTGCACTTTATTTGTCCTGAGTCATTTTAGTTTTTGAGCACTTTTATCCTTCTGGGTGCTGCACAACATATTTTTTACTCTGATTTTCTTCCGTCTGTTATACAGCCTATTGATTTTAATTCCAACAGGGTAGGTTATTTTTTTTACTTCTTTACTTATTCCTGGTGAGTACAGCTGCCTCTACGCAGCTATTGGCATGCTTGTATACGATTTTGTAAACAGTTTTGCATAGGCAGCAGTGTTCTTAGGGTTTGTGGGGGGGGGGGGGGGGTTAACCTGCCAAAATGTTATCACTCAATAGTAGGACGTTAGCCTTGAGAGTAATTCCTGAACATTCCAGAGCTAATTGGGGTTCTGTGTTTCCTTTTTACTTCAAAGGAGACCATTTTGTGGTGTGACCTTTCCAAAGAGGACATTACACTAGGGGGTGTGCAACTGTGTCTCATATTAGTGAAGGCCAGATCCAGTATGTTTGTGCCCCTGGTTGGTCTGTTGACTATATCTGGTCAAGGGAGTTTGTGTTTACAAAATCCAGGAGTCTCCGTGCCTGCATTTATTCCCAGTTAATAGTGGGTAATTAGACACCCATAAATACGGTATCTGGGTCTGATGGCATTTCCAGTAAGCTTAAATACATGTTATCCGTTTCCTGGGTAATAGAGGGGAAATTATAACTTGCAATGAAGTGGTATGGGATTTTGTGTATGGTAATTTGAATGTGGAGGAGCTCAAGTGCATTATCCTGTTTTTCACTAGCCATGATATATTTATTTTTTTACTGTAAATCAAGACACCTGCACCAGTAGTCTGTGTAGTAGCTGGTCTAAATGTGTGAAAAGCATTATAGCCTTGCTCTGCCAGGGGTGCTCTCTGTGGCTTTAAACCATGTCTCTGTGACAGCAGACATCAGCATTCTCTAGTGTTAGAAGAGCTTGTAGAGAGTGGAGTTTCTTGTTTAGACTCCCAGCATTGCATAGTAACACCTTTAAGTTATCCTTGGTTTTGATTTGCTAGTAGCACATATTCTAGGCTTGCACCTGTGAAGCGGTTATTAGGCTTTTACTGTATATGCTGTATGATTTGCTGTTGTAGCTGAAATGGGTCACTAGTCCCAGCTCATAAGTCCAGTATAGGTCTCAGCCTGTAGCATTTTTGATTCTTTGGGCAGTTGTGACAGTGAATTATATTCAGTTGCCAAACTGAACTTAGGATTTTACAAGTAGTCCTCTTTAAAATAAATAAATAAAAAAATTAAAAAAAAACTTTTATTAAATATCACTTAAAACATAGGCAAATGTACATTTAATGTAAAACACAACAAACCATACTAACATGTTTCCAGTTACATGTACTATATATCAGATGTTTTTTATGACCATCGTCAGTCCAATATTACATAAATTGCTCAGTTCCTGCCTTCCCTTAAACCTCATTCCTTTTCCTTAACATTATTCTGCATGTAGAGTACCTCTGTCATTCTTTGGGTGCAACCTTGAGTGGATGGGAAGCCACAAATTTGTCCCAGGGGTTCCACCTGTGTCCCTCATTGACAGGGGTGACTGACTGAGGTTTCTTTTTGGAGATAAATTCTTGGCTAGGCTTGTAAGGGCCCCATGGCCATTAGCCTAGTAACCTCCTACGATCCTATGTATTATTCTCATAATTTCCATTTATTTCTATGTAATTTGATTCTTCCCTTTTCTAAAGATCCATCTTCCAGTTTTTATCTCTGTTGCAATTTTTAGTACTTCAGATACAGTTGGTTTGACTGATTCCCATTTTCTAGTAATTGCATTTTTGTCAGCCACCAGAATTTAAACTTGACAAGGTCTAAACAATTCAGATCCTGTGTCTCCGGTCAAAAGAATCATTTCCTTAGTTACAGCCATTTACTCACCCAGTATTTCTGACAGAGTATTCTGTAAGGATTTTTTTTTTATCTGCCAACTCATTACACTCCCATAATATATGTTCCCAGTTATCTCTTTCTTTCCCATTGCACCTCCAGCATTTGCAGTCTGTCTGATGAAGAATTCTTGAAGTCTGTTTGGGGAGTAAAAGTAACCTATGCAAACACTTCCAAGCAAAATGCTAAATCATCTAGACTTTGTTGTATACTTGAGAGCCATACAGATGTCCTCCCATTGTTTCCTTATAAATTGGTTATCCAGTCTCTCCTTCCCAATCTTTTCTAAACTCCTCTGATTCATTGTTTTAGTTATAGTGCAGTGTTTTATATGCCCTACTAATTATCCCTTTTCAACATCCGCTTCTGCTCTGGATTCAATTAAAAACTCTACCAGAGCAGGCCTTACACTTGGGATTCCCCTTACTCTTTCTCTTTGCCTGTACTCTGATATAATTCCCTGGTAGTGAAGGCCGTCTCCAGCCTGCAGTCCAAATGTCTTCTTGGACTTATCCCATTTTATTACCTTTCCCTCCTTAAGTTATTTGCTCTTAGCAATTTGGCTCCTGTGCCAGTTTTCTCCTGTAAATTCTAGCCCCCTTTTGCCTATTCTGTGTACCTCTACTTGCAGTCATCCCTGTCAGCAAAATCTCCTTTCTCCTTTCTCTTGTGGGCTTAGTTCTTAGAATACCTTCTCCTACTTTTTAACCCAGCGGTGTAACCCTTGGCTCTAGATTGTCACTGTTGAAGTGCCACCCTGACTATGTGCAAACATGGGAAAAAGGGGTTGTGGATAGATTGATGGACTCTATGACTTTCCTCCTTGAGGACCTGCATCCAAAATCCCACCCTCTCTTTATTTCTTGGATTTTCCCCCCTCCATTATCTCTTTCCACTTTGTTTTATAACTTTATGATCGTGTTGTGTATTGGCCTTAATTGTGGAGCTGTAAAACATCCCTTCAAATCAGGCAACTCTAAACCACCTTGATCTATTGGAAGGATTAGCTTATCCCACTTAACTGTTGCTGTCTTCCCTTCCCAGATACATTCCTTCAACTCTATTATTTTTCATTGCTTGTATCTTACTATCCATAAACAAGAGCTTCCAGTTTCTCAGTTTTTGTATTATCTTTTGTTTAGTCTATTCCCACATATCCTTAGCTACCATAACAGAAGCATTTTTAATCCATACTCGTAATTTACTTCTTAATGTGAGAGTGTTCAATCTCGCCGTTTGTTCTTACACCTGGGTTCGGAGCCGATCCTCGGCTCCATGTCGGCCGCTTGGCAAGCTCTGCATCGAGAAGAAGCTCGAGACCAACCTAACTCCCACAATCCCCCTCTGCCTTTACCTCAGATCTAGTTTGCCGCTGCAACGTTCGCATCAGATTTGATGAGCTCGGGCCACCTCAAGCTAAGATTAATTATTTTCTTATATTTCTTCTATTTTTTTCTAAAAAAATTGTTCTTTAAGTGACTGTGTGTGTGTGTGAGTAGTGTATCGAGGGTTTCTCGGTTCCGTATATAATTTTTATATACTTTATTAGAGTTTTCCCTCGGGGCCTACCCCACCCTTTAACTTTGGATTGACTACTGGATTGACTAATTTACAGGATTTGACAAAATTTTTTCTGGAATAGACAAATTTACTGGACTGGACATAATATTGGCTATTTCACTGTTTGCTGTACCTAACTTTGTGACATGTCTGAGAAAGCTAAGTCTGGCTTTAAACGCTGCCAATGTGGGCAGAAGATGTCTGTGACTGACTATCCTAGTTCCTGCGTCTACTGTCTTGGCCCTCTCCATCTGCAAGAAGACTGCTCAATATGTCATTCTTTCAGTGGAAGGGTCATGACAGATAGGCGCAGGAAACTTATGGATAGGGGACTTTTGAAGCCTGCTTTTCAAGAGGCTCTGGATGCATCAGACCAGGCATCCAAATCCTCGAAGGAATCGAAGACGTCGGAGCCCAGGTCATCGGCTCCGAGCTCTTCAGTCAAAGTTCGATCACCGGTTCCACAGACTTCGGGGCCGAGTGTTGAACTGTTGTCAGTTTCCAAGCCTCGAGTCTTGGAACCGGTGACGGAGCTCCCTCCCCCGGCACTGTTGAGGTCGGCTCCGTCTTCGATTCCTTCGACGCGTTCTTCCAGGCCCCTCTCCGACACCGATGTAGACCGCGTGGTGCAGAAATTAATGGAGAATACGGCCTTATCCAAACTCATCTCTGTCTCCTCCCAGTTGGTGTCGAGACTCTAAGGCCTTCCCTTATCTCCACCTGTTCCTCCTCCGAGGCCTATCCAGTCTTCGGAGCCGGGAGAGGCTGATCTGGTGATTGTGGAGCCCTCGGTGCCAGAACCGTCCTTTTCTCGGTCGGCTCCGTTCACCTCGACTCCGTCAGAACCGGTACCGGAGCCTCGGAGCCGAAGATCCATCCTTGGGTCCGGGACCGAGAGTCGGACCGATGTTTCGGTTCCGACGCTCCCTCTTGGAGCCTCGGCTTGGATCGACTCTGCTCCGTCCTCGGGGTCGATGCCTTCGGTGGTGCCTGTCTCGGGAATTCTCCCGATTTCCTCGGAACCGGGAGATACCTCGACTCGGGACCCGGGGGCCTTCGACCTCATGAGGAAGGTGTTGTCTACTCAGACAACCACGTCAGCAGAAACAGCTTCTCCTTCCCATAAAGGACCGTTATCCTCCTCTGCACCCACGGCTACATCTAAGCGTCGAGCACCAGTGTCTCAGCCACCCCTGGAGGGTGCCCCCTCTTCCTCGGAGGCTTCGGATGCCCCCCCCCCGAGGAGGTTCCGAGGAAAAGATTGTGTAAGAGGAGACACTTAGATTCTCCACAAGAATCATTGGCATCGGAAACTGACTTGGATGAGTCAGAAGGGTCCCCAAAGTCACCCTCAGAGGATGTCTCCTTTTCTGACATCCTGGAGATCCTAAAGCAGAGAGGTGATTGGCAATCCCTTCCCCCTTCTGAGGATGAGTCAGTTTTGCTGAAGGCATTCGGTGCTCGCCCTTCCTCCTCCTGGGTCACTCCGCCCTTCGATGAGTTGATGGAGCTGATTGCTCGAAGGGCGTGGGAGACGCCTGACACGGTGGAGCCAGTCCCTAGAAAGCCTAACAGATATATTACTGCCCCCCAAGATGAGGCTTATCTGACAAAGGGAGTGCCAGTGGACACTATGGTGGTGGCAGCGGCCACGAAAAAGGAGATGTCTGAATCTTCCTCATCTGTCCATCTGCCTAACAGAGATTCTAGGACTATGGACAGGAATGGGAAGCGCATTTTTAGTTCAGCGGCTTTTTCTATGCGATCCCTGAACTATTTGACCCACTTCACATGGCTACAGAGGGATCTAATCAAAGAGTTGGGAGATACCCTCCAGGGTACTACAGATGCTGCTGTTCAGAGAAGGTTACAGCACATCTCAATACCCTTACATCTATTACAAACTCGTCCATGAGGCTGATCTCATACGCAGCCGAAGGATCGAGTAGGGCAGCAGCTTCAGCGATTGCTCTTCGTAGACAATCCTGGATGCGCTTATGTTCATTTGCGGAAGCCTTCAAGTCTTCCTTTACTAACGCCCCATTTGATGGTGCCACTCTCTTTGGCCCTAAAGTAAAGGAGACCCTTACCCGGTGTGAGCAAGAGGGAAAGACTCTGTCTGCTGTCGGAGTCCGTTTTTCCACCCCATCCAGACCGCACCCCAAAGGGCAACGTGGTGGAAAAATGTGGTTTCGAAAACCCCAAGGCTCTTTCCCAGGCACACAGGGTGATGCCCCTCTAGAGGCAGAGGAGGGGCAGAGGTGGAAGATGCCGCCCTGGCGGCAGAGGGGTCCGCAAAACCAAGGTGACAGGGATACACCCCTGGGAAACCTTTCCAGCACTCCTGAGAGGAGGCCCGACTGTCCTGCTCTGGAGGCAGTCGGGGGTCGCTTAGCTTTATACCCTCAGGCCTGGCAAAGTCTTACATCAGACAATTGGGTAAAAAGCGTTGTTACCAGATGCTACAGAATACCCTTCCTATTGCCCCCAATTCCGCAGAAAAGACTCCCAGATGTGCCGCCCCATCTGCGAGGCCCTGCAGCTATAGAAATTTCAAAGCTGCTAGAAAAAAGAGTAATCCAACCAGTCCCAGCGGACCAGAGAGGATTCGGAACTTACTCAAGATTCTTTTTAGTTCCAAAAAAGACAGGGGACTGGAGGCTAATTCTGGACCTAAACAATCTCAATACCTTCGTCAAGAAAGAAAAGTTCCGGATGGTCACGCTTCAATCGATCCTTCCATTTTTACAGAAGGACGACTGGATGTGCTCAATAGATCTGAAGGACGCATACTACCACATCAAAATGGCCAGGGCGTCCAGGGATCACTTGCGCTTCCGGCTGGGAGCCAGTCACTTTCAGTTTCGAGCCCTGCCCTTTGGTCTGACCTCAGCCCCCAGGGTTTTCACCAAATGCATGGCAGTGGTAGCGTCTCACTTGAGACGCCTGGGATTCCAGGTGTTTCCGTATCTGGACGACTGGCTCCTTTCTGCCGCCACCCAGCGTCAACTGATTCAGGCCAGGGATTACACACTACAGCTTTGTGTTCATCTTGGAATTTCCGTAAATTTCAAAGTCTTTGCTACAGCCATCACAGCATATCTCATTCATAAGAGCAGAATTGGATACGCGTTGTTTAATTCTAAGACTTCCTCCAGAAAGGATAGCCTCACTACAAAGCCACATATCTCTTCTTCTGTCATCCAGAAAATCCCCAGCAAAGCTGGTTCTGAAGGTTTTGGGTCTCATGGCAGCTTCTCTCATTGCGATACCCTTGGGAAGACTGCACATGAGAGTTCTACAATGGCTACTGTTTGCACAATGGTCGTTCCAACAGCTACCTCTGAGACACGAAATTCTAATTACAAAGACATGCAAATCACACCTAGCCTGGTGGCTCCGAACTTGCAATCTTTCCAGCGGAAGACCATTTGTGCTACCCACGCCGACAGCTACGGTGACCACGGACGCTTCCCTGATAGGGTGGGGGGGCATCTTTCAGGGACAGACAGTCCAAGGCGAATGGACCAATTTAGAGTACAATCTGCACATCAATGTTCTACAGTTGAGGGCAGTGTTTCTAGCGTTGCAACACTTTGCTCCCCTTCTTCCTCTAGGGACTATTGCAGTTCACACGGACAACATGTCCGTAGTCTGGTACATAAACAAACAAGGGGGAACCAAGTCTTATCAGCTATGCAGAGAGGCCATGAGAATCTGGCAATGGGTGGAGTCCATGGGTCGCTTTCTGATAGCAACGCACATCCCGGGGTCATCCAACGTCATAGCCGACAGGTTGAGCAGAGCAATCCTGTTAGCTCACGAGTGGTCCCTCAAACAGTCAGTTGCGAAGAAGATTTTTCGCAAATGGGGCCAGCCTTCCTGCGATCTTTGCGTCTCCAATGAACGCCAAATGCAGAAGCTATTTTGCCCTATTACCCCCTCCAGGAAGTCCCCAGGGACGCTCTGGTTCACGATTGGCCCCCGGGTCTCCTTTACGCTTTTCCTCCCTTTCCCCTGATTGCAAAGTTTCTGCAGAAAGCCAACAACCTGCAAAGGACGATTATCCTCATTGCCCCATTCTGGCCTCGTCAAATCTGGTTTCCCTTTCTTCTGGCACACCGCATTCGGGAACCCTGGATCCTGGACCCGGGGCCGGATCTACTGACCCACTCGTCAGGGGCTCCCCACCCCTCGCTACTTTCACTCAGACTAGCAGCTTGGCTGCTCCGCTTCCCTACTTAGCCAGGTCTGATCTTCTTTCGCCTGCAGTTCAGGATATACTAGTGGCTTCTCATAAAGCTTCCACTACTAAGACTTACACTAGTAAATGGAAGCGTTTTGTTCACTGGGCAAATACACAGCAATTGGACCCTGTTATAGCTCCTTTAAATAAGATCTTGGAGTTTTTGACCGAATTGTTCCACCAAGGAGCTTCTCCTGCCACTTTGAGTGTGCAACTGGCTGCCATTTCCAACTTTCATGTGGAAGAATGTGGGGCTCCTATTATGGCTCACAGACTTTGTAAGGCCTTTCTGAAAGGATCTTTCCATATTAGACCACCAGTTAGAACTCCTACATCACCTTGGAACTTGAACCTTCTATTATCTAAGTTGATGCTACCACCGTTTGAACCAGCCTCTTCTTGTCCTTTGAAATATTTGTCGTGGAAGACCCTCTTTTTGGTGGCCATTACATTGGCCAGACGGGTGTCAGAGCTTCAGGCTCTTTCTATTAAACACCCTTATTTGATCTTTCACTCTGATAAAGTATCTCTTCGCACTAATCCGTCCTTTCTCCCCAAAGTTTGCTCCGTTAATAACATTAATCAATCCATTGAGCTCCCTACCTTTTTCAAAAACCACTCCAATAAGTTGGAATATATGTTACACAAGTTGGATGTTCATAGACAACTTAGATTTTACTTGGATAGAACAAAGGATCACAGGAAAACAGATCAACTTTTTGTAGCCTTTGCAGACAGCAGGAAAGGTATAGCAGTTACTAAACGAACCCTTTCCAAATGGCTAACTGATTGCATTATTTTTGTTTATGCTGCTTCGGAACAAACTTTACCTGTCAAACCCAAGGGGCACTCTACAAGATCGGTATCTACATCCCTGGCTCATGCAGCTCGCCTACCATTAGACACTATTTGTGCAGCTGCCACTTGGTCTAAACCACATACATTCATTTCTCATTACAAGGTAGACAGGGTTTCTAGGGACAGGGCAACCTTTGGTTCCACTGTGCTCAAGAACGTTCTCCCGTGAGTTCCTCAGGAACATGGAGCTAGGGACGCTACCCAGGTGTAAGAACAAACGGCGAGATTGAGCACTCTCACATTTAGAAGTTATGTCCTTACCATAACGTTCCATGTGGAGTGTTCATCTCGCCTTTGTTCTTACATTCCCACCCTCAGGAAAAACGTCCAGTTTGGTGTCTGGTTTGGTTTCTCCTGCTGCTGCCTTACGCAGTTGTTGTGTATATATGTATATATATATATATATATATATATATATATATATATATGTATGTGTTTCTTTTCAGTTGTGTTCTTCTTGGCATGAATGTGTTATTCTCTCTGTTGACTTCTGGTTTGCTTGCAAACTAGATCTGAGGTAAAGGCAGAGGGGGATTGTGGGAGTTATGTTGGTCTCGAGCTTCTTCTCGATGCAGAGCTTGCCAAGCGGCCGACACGGAGCCGAGGATCGGCTCCGAACCCAGGTGTAAGAACAAAGGCGAGATGAACACTCCACATGGAACGTTATGGTAAGGACATAACTTCTAATTTTGTTCCCTTAAATATGGATATTGCTTTATCAGTTCATATGTGGGTACATAATTTACGACTATAGCCTTTTATCTTCATTACTTTTATGTCATGAAAAATGTTCCACAATACTGAGATGTCTTTCTCTGGCTGTATCGGGTACAAAATAATATCTGCATATAAAGCTAACTTTTATTACCATACCAGTTATATTCTTGAATTTCTGAATCCCTTATTGTTTTTGCCAGTGGCTCTAAATATAAAGCAAATACAAAGGGAAAAGAGGATACCCCTGCCTGATTCCTTTTGTTCAGACACAACTTGGAGAGAAACCCTCCCACTTTAATTATTGCTTCTCCTTCATATATTTTCCTAATTAAACTTATTAATTGAATCAGGGAATGCAATTGCTTCTGTTGCTCTACTCATAACCCCCCCGTTTACTCTGTCATATATCTTCTCTGCATTAAAACCTACCAACAACCGTGACATTTTCTGCTTCCCTTTGGATCATCATTGTTGTATTAATGGCAGATGTTTGCTTCCCCTGCACAGAACCACATTGATCCACATCTGTCAGATGTTCTTCGTGTTTCACTGTTGCAGTCATTACATTTGGGTTATCTGCTTGCAGGTTGCCCTCAGTCGGCCTGATTAACAAAGTCTTGGGTCCTGTATCAGTTGCTGTCCCTTTTTCCATGATGTCAGGTCATCAGGGGTATAAAACATGCAGCCGACGCCATTACATCAGTTTTTTTTGCTGTGCGGTGCCTGAAGCAGAAGCAGTTCGGAAGTGCCCATCGGCCGACTCCTGAAATTTTCATTTTCGTGTTTCAGAAACGAAGTCTTCAACTAAAACTAAGTACCCCGTTGGGGAAACTTTTTCTTGCTCCTTACTGATGTTGGTAAAAGTTAATTATTGCATTACTTGTGGAAAGGAAATTACAAGTAGACAAAAAATGCCAGCACCAAATACAGTGAAAAACACAAAACTAGTAAGGTAACTACATCAGTATTTTTATATTATCCACAAGGTAATATACATCCCAGACCGGTTTCAGCCAACAGGCTTTCCTCAGTGGGAACAAAAGTAGTTACTGATGTGAAGTGACACACATACAGTGTGAACCATCCAAAAGGATTCTTCCCAAAATTCAGATTGTTTCCTGTATGAAAAATAGAGGATAAAAAGTTATACAATAAGACAATATTATTAATTACAATAAATGTGATTTGAATAGTAACCATAGTTACTAAGAAAAAATAAAAAAAATACAAATAAAACACAACTTTACAGATGGTCATTCAAACCAAGTGAAAACAAAGCACCCAGTTTTATGATCCAATACCTCTCTTTTTTTTGTAAGGATTGAGTGCCAATCTTGTTTATTGGATATGTCACTAAGAATCCTATCAATAATGGTGAACTGGAATCTGGCTGAGTTGTGGTATAAACAATGTCTGTATAGAACGTTAATCTCCCTCTTGATTTGTATGTCACTACGATACTCTGACATACGCAGACGAAGTGGTCGTGATGTTTGTCCAACATAAAAAGAACCACATGTGCATGTTGCAAGGTACACCACCCAATCGCTGTTAGTTACCAAAAAATGTTATATCCTATATCCTGTCAGTGTTTTTGCTGGTGAACTGTTTGGATGTGAAAATGAATGAACACGATGAACAATGACCACAATTATAGGTGCCCCATAATCTATCACCTGTCATGGTTAATTGATGATGTATAGCTCCAGCCGAGCTAACCCTTTTGAAATGAGAAAAAAAGGAACCTACTGTCCTACCTCTTCTATGTCCATACTTACACCTTTGATTGGTGATACTTGTAAGTTCATCATTAGCAGTAAGAATGTTCCAATGCTTAGACATAACATTTCTGATTAAATTGATGTTCTGTCCAAATGTGGTAATGAAACGGATGGAATCATCCTGTTAAGTATGGATTTTATCACAGTATGTGAGAAGTGAGGTTCTGGTTGAGTAGGAGGGAACCTGTCAAGCACCCTGGATGTCAGGCTCATTGTATCCCCTAGGTCTGAACCTATTAACCAGATCTTCCTGTGATGCTTCATATTCATTTTCTGAGGAACAAATTCTACAAATCCAGAGGAACTGAGATTTGGGTATGTTTTGAAAGATGTGGTTGGGATGCATGCTAGTGGCATGTAATAGGTTGTTATACTGGGGATATTTGCGAAATGTTTTGCTTTGTAAAGTATTATCTGGATTCCAAATTATGGTGACCTCCAAAAAATTAATCTCAGATCGATTGCAGGTTAAAGTGAATTCAGTGTCCCATTTGTTTTGATTTTAGATACAATACAAATTCTGCAAGATACTCCTCATCCGAACGCCAAACCAACCAACAATCATCCAGATACCTACGCCAAATATCCAGTTCCTCAAGATATAAGTTATGTGTCGAATCATAAATGAGGTGCTCCTCAAGGTATCCCATGAAAAGGTCTGCATATATGGGAGCAAAGGAAGCTCCCATAGCAGTACCTTTGAGTTGCCAGTAACATTCACCCTGAAAGTGGAATACATTTTTTTCAGGACATGCTCTGCCATACAAACAGAGTGTGTTGAAGCCCCCCGGATATAATTGGGCTTTTTCTAGTCAAAAATTAAGGGCTTCCAATACAGCCCATTGTGGTATATTAGTGTTTAAGGCTTTGACATCCAGGCTGCATAATAGCCAGTCAGGTTCCAGTTGACTGTCAGAAATTATTTGTAAAAATTGTGTGGTGTCCTGTATTCTGGCACAAATAAAGCCAAGAAGTGGTTTCAGATACAGTGTTAGGAACTCTGATAGTGGTTCGGTCAAGGAACCCATACCTGAAACAAACTGTCTTCCAGGGGGTTTACTAAGGCATTTATGTGTCTTGGGCAAAAGATATAATGTTTATTTTTTTCCGAGGATCATTTACCATAAGATGTGTCTTCACAGTTTCAGAAATGATACCCTATGAGACAGCCAGATCTAAGAAATCATCAATTTCCCGCTTGAAGTTCAGTGTGGGGTCAATAGGCCTCTTCAGGTAATGGGAAGGGTTGGACAAATGTCTGTTTCCCTCCCCCAGATAATCTATGTCCATGATAACTATGGCCCCACCCTTGTCAGCCTGGGTAATGACAATGTTTTTGTTATCTCTAAGTTGTTGTCTGTTGTTCATTGGTAGATAAATTGTGTTTAAGAGGGACAAACTGATCCAGCTTAAAATGCATGTTCCTAAGCACTGCCTATTGGAAAACAGCTACATTACGGTTCATGGTTGGGACAAAATTAGATTTGTGAAATTTGAACTCATTAGATCTTTGAGAGTTTGAACTAGATCCAAAGAAAGGTTTAAGATTAATCCTGGGGTACAGTACAAAAGCAAACTTGAATTGTGTGTTTTTACAATAAAACCTGTGTGATGTGTCCTGTGGAAAGAGCAGTGTTCATATTTTCACCATCCTTTCAGTTCTTAAGATTAATCCTGTGACAAAAGTCGTTAATATCATTCACAATATCTGATTCATCCACAAAAAAAAAACAGGAACAAGGTTTAGACCTTTATTCAAAAGTTTCTTTTGATCATCTGTTAAAACAGTTCTGGAAATGTTCAAAATGTTACAATCTATTGTCTCATAAATGTTTGTAAAAGGCCCTCAATTCTATCTATCTTTGTACCTTCTGTGTTTTCTCCCACTCCTCCTCCTAATGTGTTTAAAGGGTGGGTCTGATTTTTTTTTTTTTTTTAAGAAACCGGGGATTTCATAGTGTTGGCCCCTTCAGTGTCTGTAGTGGAGGAGTCATCCGCTGATGTACTGCTATATGTGTGGGACCCCTTCAGTATTGATCTGGGTCTTTTTTTGTTCTTGCCCAAGCTCTGTCTGGTATCCATAAATCTGGCATTTTTAGTAGTGTCAAAAGGTTGTCCCCTTTGGTAATCTGTTAAATCCCTGTTAAATTGTTTTGATTTTTTTATCCTTAATTTGTTTTTCAAACACAAGATGTTCTTTTGACAGCTTGTTAAGGCATATAGAGAATGGTGAATGTCCCTCATAGGTTTTGACTTCCCCTATCCGTCGTCGGTATATTTTTGCCTCTAAATATTTCGGTTTTCTGTTTAATTATCCAGAAATGTCGTTGGTTAGCCATCCGACTACCGGGATTCCGAAAAAATGCAAAGATAAAGACAGAGACAGACTGCAGAGGTCCAAAACTGCCGACGATGCTTCACCTAAGCTAGTCGCCAGTTCGCCGGTACTCAGTGAGGTGCTTTTACAGCCCCTGATACCCGCTACTTTTGATTCGCAGGCCTCTACCGAGACCCATTCGGAGTCTGGTATGCTGAGAGATGCTTCAACTGTGGAACCCGCGGATGTCTCTAGCTTGGATTGGTCTGGAGCCGCTGTTCAGGCACCGGCTTCTGAGGGTGTATTCAGGCCTACGGACTTGCATATTTAATCGATGCCTCCTTCATTACTTAGGCCTAAATCTTGATCCATGTCTAAAAACACGACGCCCAGACCACGTGCTCAGGCCTCTGTGCCTAAAAAAACAAATAAGACTGGTATAAGATCTAATGACTCTAATCAGGGGTAGCCAACCCCCTCCTCCTAAGAGGTCTAGGATTGCGGTTGATTATTAATCTTCTGATCAGGATTCTGTTTTTCTGACTCTTCTGATGATCTGGATTTGTCCTTACCTACTTATGAGGATTCTAATGCAGAGGACTCTATTCCCACTGCTTCCCCTCCTGAGGATTTTTCTTTTGGGGAAACCTTACATACTCTAAGGGAGCATTTCCACTAGGAAAGCCAGGATTTTTCTGATTCAAAAAAGAGGCTTAGGGATTTCCTTCTCCTACCTCAGCATAGGTCTTTAGCTATTCCTCCTGTACTAGACATTGTTGATGCTTTCTCGGAATCTAGTTTGACCCTTGATTGCCTGCCTCCTGCTCCCAGAAAACCTGACTGATACTACAGGGTCCCTGTGTCCCACAAGTTCCTTTTCAAAAATTCTATTGCAGATCCAGAAACTATTTCACAGGGGCCCAAGGGCATTAAGGCTTCTACTTCTAAAAATCCTACCCCTTCTGAAAGAGACTCCAGGGCGCTGGATAGATGGGGTAAGAAGGTTTACACTTCTGCAACCTTGGCCATTAGGGCTTTAAACTGCCAGTTTCATATGTTAAAATATCAGCGACATGTTACTGGACTGCTTAAACAGAAAATGTTGATTCCTGACTGCATGGAAAAAAAAGAATTACAGGATTTAATGCATTCTGCCGAACAAGTTGGAAAACATACTTTGCAATGTGGTTTTGATTCTTTAGAGGCCTCTTGCAGGGCTGCTGTTACTGGGTCTGTGCTCAGAAGGCATGCGTGGCTTAAGGAGCAATCTTTGCCTGATCATGTTAAAGCTAAATTGTTGGATGCTCCTTTAAATCAGAGCCACCTCTTTGGCAACAAGGCTGAGGAAGTTCTTAAAAAGATGGAAGATAAAGCTAAATATATGCAAACTGTTAAAATAGTTTTTTACAAGTTCAGCCTCCTAGATTTAGTAGGCACTGGCCCTCTAAGAATTGGTCCTTTCCAGCCCCTTCCAGGTCTTCTCAAGCCAAACCCAGACACGGCACAAACCCCAGGTTTCAGTCCCAAGGCACTTGCAGAACTAAGCAGTGGGGGGGCCTCCACTTCCAAGTCTGGGAATAATAAGACTCCCCCCTTTGGTAAACTGTCTCAGTGACTTTTTAAAATTTCCAAACACTTGTCAACTGACTGCCCCTTTGGGGGGAAAGATTGCTCTTCATGCAAATAATTGGAACTCATTACTCAGGACAAATGGGTTTTAAATATAGTGTCCCAGGGATACAGATTTCACTTCCACACATTGCCAACACCAAGTGGGTGGCCAGACCTACCCCCAAATCAGTGGGCAGAGGCCCAAAAACAAGTACTTTCTCTCTTAAGCATGGGGGCTATTCAGCTGGTACCAGAAAAGGAAAAGGGCCAAGGTTTCTACTCGAGACTTTTCCTGGTACCCAGAAAGGACAATTCATGGCATCCTATCCTGGACCTGTCTACTCTAAACACCTTTTTGGAGATTCCAGAATTCAAGATGCTGACTCTTCACCAATTACTTCCTATACTAGGCAGAGATGCCTGGTTTGCAACACTAGATTTTTAAAAGAAGCATACCTCCACATCCCAGTCAGGGATTCTTGCAGAAGATGCCTATGCTTCAAAGCAGGCTACACGCACTATCAGTTCTCTGCACTGCCCTTTGGTTTATCTACTGTGCCCAGGGTATTCACAAAGTACCTAGCTCCAGTTATTGAATTTTGCAGGCAAAGAAATATTCAGATATACCCATACCTGGACGATTGTCTAATTCAACAGAAAGCCAGGACATACTTTTGAATCATCTGGCCTTTGTAAAAAGGGTTCTAACTTGTCTGGGGTACACCATAAACGAAAAGAAGTCACACCTGGTACCCTGTCAACAAATTATATTCCTGGGAGCAAGCTTGAATACAATTTCCCAGATGGCTTGCCTCACTCCAGAAAAGCAAATTCATTTGACAACCTACTTCAAACAATCGGCCACAAAACCCTGCTATCTGCAAGACAAATACTGCAAGCCTTGAGGTTCATGGCCTCCTGCATTCTTCTAATTCCATATGCAAGACTGCATATGAGGAAACTACAGTGGTATCTAAAAAGCCTATGGTGTCAACATTCTCAAGACCTAGAAACGATGATTCCTGTCATACCTTGCTTACGCCTAGAGTTCCTTTGGTGGGCAGAGGCCTGCCGCCAAAACGAGGGTCTACCTTTCACACCTCCCCCTGCCACCCAAACCCTAACAGATGCATCAGACTATGCATGGGGGGCTCACCTGGCAGGGAAGTGCATTCAGGGCAAATGGAACCCAAGTCAAATGCACCTGCATATCAATCAAAAGAAATGTTAGCTGTACAGAATGCTCTGACAGCCTTCAATGACCACATTCTTCCAGGACAACTAATGGTAAAGACGGACAACACCACTGTTATGTGGTACATAAACAAGCAGGGGGGTACACATTCTTACCCCGTCTGCAGACTAGCCGTGGCATTGTGGAACACAGCCTTGAGCTACCAAGTGCACCTACAAGCTCAATTCCTGCCAGGAAAATTAAATACACTGCAGACGGAGTAAGCAGAAACCTCATGGACCCAAACAAGTGGAAAATGGAACCAAGGATTTTCAACATGTTGACAAGCAAATGGGGGAACCTATACGTAACCTGTTTGCCTTTCCCCAGAACTACCAATTGGGCAAACTTTGCACAAGGGCTCCTCACAAACAAGCCTGGAAAGTGGATGCTCTGTCCTTCAGCTGGAAAAACCTATCAGTCTATGCCTTCCCCCCTCTGCCTCTGCTCTCCAAAGTACTACTAAAAATCAAACAGGACAAACCAAGTATGATTTTGATTGCTCCAGACTGGCCGTACCAACACTGGTGTACCCCCTCCTGTGCACTCTGTCACGGTTATCTCCATGGCACTTGCCTCAGACTCCTTCCCTGCTGTCTCAGCAGGAGAACCAGATTTGCACCCTCAGTTTCCAACACTGAACCTTGCAACCTGGCTAATTACTTACTCTCTCCTTTACCATCCCTCAGTAAACCTATGATGGATATCATCTTAGAGGCAAGGATGACCTAGTACTAGAAAGTCTTATGCTGAAAAATGGAAACTATTCTGTGCCTGGAACCAATCTCAAGGGATGTGCACAGCAGTGCCCAATTTACCTCAGATTTTACAATACTTAACTGAGATGCTTCACAAGGGCCTGTCTTTTTCCTCCATTAAAATCCACGCCTCAGCCATTTCAGCTCATGAGCCTCCCCTCTTCTCTCATGCACTGCTCAAGGAGTTCCTCAGAGGGGCCAGAAATTTGATACCACCCAGGAGAGCTCCAACCCCAGCCTGGGACCTTAACTTTGTCTTGGAGAAACCTCACTCTACCTCCTTTCGAGCCAGCTGCTACTGCAGACTTAAAAATTCTTTCTTGGAAAACAGCATTCCTTTTAGCAATCACTTCAGCTAGTAGGGTATCTGAATTACAGGCCCTTATGGCAGTGGAGCCTTTCATCATCTTTCATGCAGACAGGGTGTCCCTCAGAACCAATCTATCCTTCATGCCCAAGGTGGTATCCAGTGTGGCTCTTAATCAGTCCATTCATTTGCCAACCTTCTTTCCCAATCCACAGAATAAAAGGGAATGGATACTGCATTTCTTAGATGTGCACAGACAACTTAGATTCTACTTGGATAGGACTAAACTTCGAAGGAAATCTGAGCAACTGCTGCTAGCATTTGCTGCAGGAGCAGAGGGGAAGGCTATTTCAAAGCAAACAATTTCTAAATGGATAAGCCATTGCATTAATTTCTGCTGTAAGCACAATGGAAAACCTATCCCCCAGGGGATCAGACCTCACTCCACCAGAGCTGCATCTACCTCTACAGCCTTTCTCAGAGGTGTCCCTACCAGGGACATCCTAGAAGCTGCTACCTGGAGTTCTGTACATACTTTCACAAAGCATTATCATTTGCCAATTTTCTCTAAATCCAGAGCTGGCTTTGCCACTGCAGTCTTGCAAGGCCTTACAGCTGGCCCTAATACTATCTAAACTCCTCCTCCCAACCATAGCTTTGGGAATCTACCCAAATGTAATGACTACAACAGTGAAACACGAAGAACATAGTACAGTTGTGTACACTTACCATAAATGTAGATGTTAGAGTGTATTCACTGTTGCAGTCCTGGTTACCCTCACTCCAGCCCCCTAACTTCTTTTGGCTATGCCTCTACTTTCCTTTACTATGCTTAAACGCCTTTTTGGTGTATTTGCTTTTTTGTTGGATGTATATCTTTGTACGTTTATGTTTAATTGCTTCCTGTTAGGGGGGCACCTGACATCTGTGGCAAGAAAAACTGATGTAATGCCGTTGGCTGCATGTTTTATACCCGACGACCTGACGTCATGGAAGAAGGGACAGCAAGCGATGCAGGACCCAAGACTTTGTTAATCAGGCCGACTGAGGGCAACCTGCAAGCAGATAACCCAAATGTAATGACTGCAACAGTGAATACACTCTAACTTCTACATTTATGGTAAGTATACACAACTGTACTTTTTGACAACACCTTTGCTATGCTTTAGCTAGTATAGCCCTAAATACTTTTATAATCATGGTTTAAAATTGGAATGAGTATATATGAAGCTGGGTCTGATGGGTCTTTACTGTCTTTAGGTATTACAGCCACTACAGCTTTCTTTCAAGATGTTGGTACTTGCCCTCCTTTTAAAATACCATTAAATAAAATCTTCAATTTATTTACTTTCTTCCCTCTAACTTCCAAGCTTGCATAAGTATGCCTCTGGAGGCTTTCCTGCAGGTTGGTTATACATCACTATTTTTATCTTGTTTCCTAATATTTTAACTAGTTGTTGAGCTTCACTTTCTTTAACCTAGGAATGCTCAATCCTTTCATAAATATTTCCATTTGTGCTTTTTCTTGATTTCTGCATTTCTCTGCTTTTTTTACAGATTTTCATAACATTTCTGAAATATCTGTTTAGGATCTCTGGTTACTTTACTTGTTATAGGCTCCATTTGTTTGGTGACACCCTTTTCTACTTTGTTGCCTGTCATTGTGCCAAAAGATTTTGTGCTTTGAAATTATCTAAAAATTAGTTGCTTAACAGCAGTGTTTCTAAAGTCATGCATGTTATCCAGATACTCACTTATTTTCTTTTTAGAATTCTGCAGTATACTCCCTTATTTTCGCTTTAGCACTCTGCAGTTGCTTCTTTTCTTTTTCTGTGAGATTCTGCTTATTCTGTAATACTGTGACCTTTATCAACCCATCTTAATTTCTAATGCTTAACCATATTTTTAAACTCCATTTTCATTTTGTCCCATTCTCTAGCTATAACATCTGAAGAAATTTCTGTCTTCCCTAATAATTCTCAAATTTCTACTACTCATTCCTAAATCTCCTCACTTTTTAACAGGTAGATGGGAAAGCCCCATTGTGTTATTTTTACTTCATTGCCCTACATTTTTATTTTTTCATTGGTGCACAGTCTGAGATAGTTATTGGAAGTATGTTCAAACTTTCAATTAAATGCACATGTTCTTGATATATACTTACTTTTCTGTCCCAGTTATTGTACCTTGGGGAATAATATATAAATTCTGTCAGCGTTCCTACTACTTAAATTGCATCTTCTGCAGCAAATGTTTCCATAAAATTCTTCAGAAATATATCCCATGTTATATTATCCCTTCTAGATGCCCCAGATGCATCCTTGCTGTTGCAAATCAAGTTCCACTTCCCATGTTTAAGTAGTAATCCCTACTGAAGTTATTTATTTCTCCAAAATTTTTCTTAAGCTCCATAATAGTTTTTGGTAAAATACAAGTACTTGCCACTGTAATCCTCTTACTTGTCAGTAGCCTTTTACTACCACACATCTACCGTTATCTTTTTCCCCCCTCTTCTATCTGTCTTGGAGCTCCTCTAGCAGTTAGTACAGGTATTCCCCTTATCCTTTTCCCTAATATTCTGCTGAATATCTTTCCTGAAATCCTTTCTTTATCAAATTCCCATGCTCATTTCTTTCCAAATGCTACCTGGAGCTCTGTACATACCTTCACCAAACATTACCACATGCCTATTTTTTTTCTCAATCCACAGCCGGTTTTGCCACTGCAGTCTTGCAGGGCTTAATAGCTGGCCCTAATGCTGTCTAACTTCCTTCTCCCTTCCTTAGCTTTGGGAATCAACCCAAATGTGATGACTGCAACAGTGAAACACGAAGAACATAGTACAGTTGTGTATACTTACCATAAGTGTAGATGTTCAAGTGTATTCACTGTTGCAGTTCTGGTTACCCTCCCTCCAGCTCCCTCACTTCTCTTGGCTCTACCTTTCCTTCTTATTTGGTATATTTAAGTTTTCTGGTGTATTTTCTTTTTGATGGAGGTGTACCATAACATATAATTGCTTCCCATTGTGGGGGGCACCTGACATCTGAGGCCAGAAAACTGATGGCGTCGGCTGCATGTTTTATACCGCTGACGACCTGACATAATGGATGAAGAGACAGCATCCAACTCAGGAATCCGAAGACACTGTTATTCAGGCTGACTGAGGGCTACCTGCAGGCAGATAACCTAGGGCAGATAACTAATGTGTGGAGCTTTTCTCCCCGGGAATCTGCTGAAAAAGGACCGGCATCCAGTCTGAGTTTCCCAGTAAACAAATATAAACAAATAAATGTGTTCCCTGTGGCATTGCTGTTTGGTTTTGCATTTCTTAATATCACTAAATATTCCTAACTTTTATGTATACCTAAAAGGACATTTACATTCCAAGGTAATAATGTGGACATTAAGTTATTGTTCCCATCTGTTATAAATGACAGCATTTTTTAAAGTGTATTTCCAACTTTTATGTTAAATGCACACACTGATGTTTGTCAGGCTGATTTTTTTTATGTAGGTGTTTGTCATCTCCATTTAAGTCTGTCACATTTAACAATTTTTATTATAATTAAAACCCTCAAACAAAAAACTAAATACATTTTCAGAACACTTCCATAACCCTGTTAACTTAGAGCAAACACAAAACTATGTACACCTTCAAAAATTAAGTTAAACCCTTCAGATAGGAGCAGTTGCCCCAAATTGACATTTGTACCCATAGGCATTGCCTAACTTAAAGTTAAGGTTCCCGTGCTGTGTAGCGCATGCTGCAATCTCTGTTTCCACTTACACTGATTGTCTGTTCTTTTCTAGTCCGTATTCCCCTCATAAATAAAAAAGTTTGTATGCTTTCAGAAAACATCAACTTTTATCCTTTGCTTAAAGGGCAGTGGCATATCTTTAATAAATTATGCACTCTTCTGTTAAATACATTAACATGTTAAGCCTGCTAGGGAAGCTGCTATCTCTTATTCACTTACAGTGATTTCAAACTTATTTTTGCTGAACTGCTTGCCCTTGCACTTGTACCTTTTAAATTTTGCATTTTTGTCGGCAAAAAATGCTCAGAACTCTCAAGATTAATTGCTTGCACCTACAGACAGCTTGTATGCATGGAAACATAGCAATGAGAAAAAAAAAATAAAACACTAATAACTCTACAAATGAATGAAGGAATTTGTCAGTTTTAGTCAGAACAGAATGTACAACTGCCTTCAACTGCAGACTTCTTGAATCGCACTGAGCATTTACTAAGCAAGCAGTAATGCCAGGCAGGGTGTGGTACTGTGTAAATCACCCTGGAAGGGCATTATTTACACAGTAGTGCATACCCTGGAGGGCATTATTGAACTTGGAGAATGGTCTGTCTGTAAAATTGTTGTGTTTTATTTGTTTTTATTATATTATTATTTCTATATTTTGATGTAAAATACAAGTACTTGCCACTGTAATCCTCTTACTTGTCAGTAGCCCTTTACTACCACACATCTACCGTTATCTTTTTCCCCCCTCTTCTATCTGTCTTGGAGCTCCTCTAGCAGTTAGTACAGGTATTCCTTATCCTTTTCCTAATATTCTGCTGAATATCTTTCCTGAAATCCTTTCTTTATCAAATTCCCATGCTCATTTCTTTCCAAATGCTACCTGGAGCTCTGTACATACCTTCACCAAACATTACCACATGCCTATTTTTTTTCTCAATCACAGCGGTTTGCCTGCAGTCTTGCAGGGCTTAATAGCTAGCCCTAATGCTGTCTAACTTCCTTCTCCTTCCTTAGCTTTGGGAATCAACCCAAATGTGATGACTGCAACAGTGAAACACGAAGAACATAGTACAGTTGTGTATACTTACCATAAGTGTAGATGTTCGAGTGTATTCACTGTTGCAGTTCTGGTTACCCTCCCTCCAGCTCCCTCACTTCTCTTGGCTCTACCTTTCCTTCTTATTTGGTATATTTAAGTTTTCTGGTGTATTTTCTTTTTGATGGAGGTGTACCATAACATATAATTGCTTCCCATTGTGGGGGGCACCTGACATCTGAGGCCAGAAAACTGATGGCGTCGGCTGCATGTTTTATACCGCTGACAACCTGACATAATGGATGAAGAGACAGCATCCAACTCAGGAATCTGAAGACACTGTTATTCAGGCTGACTGAGGGCTACCTGCAGGCAGATAACCTAGGGCAGATAACTAATGTGTGGAGCTTTTCTCCCCGGGAATCTGCTGAAAAAGGACCTGCATCCAGTCTGAGTTTCCCGGTAAACAAATGTAAACAAATAAATGTGTTCCCTGTGGCATTGCTGTTTGGTTTTGCATTTCTTAATATCACTAAATATTCCTAACTTTTATGTATACCTAAAAGGACATTTACATTCCAAGATAATAATGTGGACATTAAGTTATTGTTCCCACCTGTTATAAATGACAGCATTTTTTAAAGTGTATTTCCAACTTTTATGTTAAATGCACACACTGATGTTTGTCAGGCTGATTTTTTTTATGTAGGTGTTTGTCATCTCCATTTAAGTCTGTCACATTTAACAATTTTTATTATAATTAAAACCCTCAAACAAAAAACTAAATACATTTTCAGAACACTTCCATAACCCTGTTAACTTAGAGCAAACACAAAACTATGTACACCTTCAAAAATTAAGTTAAACCCTTCAGATAGGAGCAGTTGCCCCAAATTGACATTTGTACCCATAGGCATTGCCTAACTTAAAGTTAAGGTTCCCGTGCTGTGTAGCGCATGCTGCAATCTCTGTTTCCACTTACACTGATTGATGCCTGTTCTTTTCTAGTCAGTATTCCCCTCATAAATAAAAAAGTTTGTATGCTTTCAGAAAACATCAACTTTTATCCTTTGCTTAAAGGGCAGTGGCATATCTTTAATAAATTATGCACTCTTCTGTTAAATACATTAACATGTTAAGCCTGCTAGGGAAGCTGCTATCTCTTATTCACTTCCAGTGATTTCAAACTTATTTTTGCTGAACTGCTTGCCCTTGCACTTGTACCTTTTAAATTTTGCATATGTTCTTCATTCCACATTGCTGCAGTCCTAACTATAGGGTAGTCCGCTGTCCAGTCGGCCCGAATACCAAAGTATATGGCTGACGTCGGTCAGGCGCGATTAGACTGGCGTCAATGCGTCAGGGTACTAATGCGCATGACCGGCGTCATATCTCAGTCTTTGCCGCATGGTCCGATGCAGAAGCAATTTTGCGAGTGCAGGTTGGCGTTCTGAAAGTTTCTGAAGTCAGAGTTTCAGACCGAATCAAAGTTGGCTAAGTACCCGTTGAGAATATTTTGTTTTTCTTGCCTCAGTATTTAACGGATGTCAGAAAAAGTGAATAACTGTATTTCTTGTGGGAAACAGATACCTCATAGGGATTACCATACTTTGTGTATACCTTGTTTAGGGCCTGAGCACGACGTTGTTGGATGCCGCTCTTGTGCTAGATTTAACAACGCACTATTAAGAGAAGGTTAGACTGTGCCAGGTTAGTGTTTGGGAAGCGTTGTGATTATAAAATGCCGTCGGATGCTCCGGCCGCTTAACTAAAAAGCGCAAAGATAAAGCAGCAAAGCCTAGAATGGAGGAACCGACAGTCCCAGGCGTCGGTTCTTTAGAAAACTCAGTGGAGCCGGAGGTTTTGCCAGGTGTTTCTTTGGGTCTCGGGAGAGACTTTACTGTTACAGGATGTATCCTCTCAGGAAGTAGGCCAGGCTGAGGGGGCTTCTCAGGTGGCTGTTCTTCCATCTCTTCCTAAGGTGGTTAGAGCCTCCCTTCTGTTTCCAAGGCTTCTTTGAGGGCAGGCCTAGTTTAGCTTCAGTGGGGGTTCCTCCCTGGTGCTTCAGGGTCCTTGCCTAAGAAACATATGCTTAAAATGGCAGAGGATTTGATTACTATGATAAGGGTTCTATGCCCCTCCTGATAAGAGGCCTAGGGTGGAACCTGAGTTTGAGAGTTTTGAGCAATGCTCGGAGGCTTGAGTCTTGACTGAAGACTTGCAGGAGTACCCTCCTTATTCTGATTCTGATGTGGATGATTCTACTCCTTCTGCTTCTCCTCCTGAGGATTTTTCATTTTCAGAGACTCTGCATTCCATGAGGGAGCATTTTAAATGGGAAGGTCAAGATTTCTCTGATTCCAGGAAAAGGCTTAGGAATTCTTATTTTACCCCAGCATAGGCCTTTAGCTATACCTCCTGTTTTGAATGTGGTGGAAGATGTGTTTGCAGAGGCTTCCTGAATCCTGATTCTTTACCTCCTGCTCCAGTTAAACGGATAGGTATTATAGGTGCCTGAAGCTCATAAGTATCTTTTAAGAGTCCTAGGGCAGACCCGAAACTGTCTCTCAGGGGCCTAAAGGTGTGAAGGCCTCAGTGGTTAAAATCCTGTCCCTCCTGATAGAGGCAAGGGCTTTTGGGATAGATGGGGAAAGAAAGTGTATACTTCTTCCACTTTAGCCATGAGGCGTTGAATTGTCAGTTTCACATGTTAAAATATCAGAATTATCTTCTTCGCAGTTGAAATCTAAGGTGGATGCTCTGGCGGAAGGTATTGAGTGTAAAGAGTTGCAGGATTTAGTTCATGTGTCTGAACAGGTGGGGAAACATTCTTTGCAGTGTGGTTTTGATGCTGTGCAGGCCTCCTCCAGGGTGGCTGCCACTGGTTCTGTTCTTCGAGGCACGCCTGGTTGAGAGATCAGAATTTAGCTGAGCATGTTAAGACAAGGATTTTGGATGCTCCTTTACAGTCTGATGTGTTGTTCGGTTCGCCTGTGGAAGCAGTTTTGAAGAAAATGGAGGACAAGGCTAAGTCTATGCAAACTGTTAAAGATTTTTTGCAGGTGCAGCCTCCAGTTTAGTAGAAATTGGCCTACTAAGGGATGGACTTATCCCTTATGATTCCCAGTCTAGGGGTAGGTCTAGACGTGGTAGGGGCAGAGCTCAGGGTTCTTTTAGGCCTAGGACAGGAGTTCCCCTGCTCAGACTTCTGGTGAGGGCAGGGGTCAGTCCTTTCCCAGCAGACCCAATGACCTGCCTTTTCAGCTGCCAGTTCATTCTCGCCTGGCAGCACCCGTTGGGAGGAAGGCTGTCTCTTTTCAAAGAAAATTGGGATTTAATTACCCAAGACAGATGGGTTCTGGATATTATTCACAACAGTTACAGGTTTTATTTCCATACCTTGCCTCTTTCAAAGGCATGCCAGACATTCCTCCTCTACAACGACAAGAGGCTCTCAAGCAGATTTCTCTGTTACTCCAAATAGGGCCATTCAGCCAGTTCCTGTGCCAGAAAGGGGCCTAGGATTTTATTCTACGCCTGTTCCTAGTACCAAAGAAGGGGAACACGGGGAGACCAATTTTGGATTTATCTACCCTCAACACTAATCTGGACATCCCCAAGTCCAAAATGTTGACGTTACAACAGCTTTACCTCTGCTGGGCAAAGATCACTGGATGGTTACTTTAGATCTCAAGGAAGCTTACCTTCATGTGCCTATAAGACTAAGTTGCAGAAAGTATCTGCGTTTTCGAGCTGGAAATTCTCATTATCAGTTCTCTGCATTGCCCTTTGGCTTATCTACTGCGCCCAGAGTATTCACAAAGGTTCTGGCTCCAGTGATAGCTTACTTCAGGCTAAAGGAATTCAAATCTATCCTTACTTGGACGACTGCCTGATTCTGGCTCAAGAAAAGGAAGACCTTCTACAGCATTTGGAATATGTCATAGCAGTGCTAAGATGCCTAGGGTATTCTGTGAACGAAATAAAGTCCAGTCTAGTACCCTCTCAAGACATGTGCTTTCTGGGTGTGAGACTGAATACAGCAGCCCAGATGGCCTTTTTAACCCCGGACAAACAAAAGAATCTTTCCAGTTACTTCCATCAACTATCTCTTCAGTCCGGGCTGACTGCAAGGACAGTCCTTCAAGCCTTAGGGTTCATGGCATCTTGTATTCTGGTGCTTCCTAATGCCAAACTGCATATGAGGAAGCTACAATGGTATCTCAAAATGTATGGACACAGCACTGCCAGGATTTGGACACTGTCATTCAAATAATACCTTGCATTCAAAAGGAATTTTGTGGTGGGCTCAGGAATGTCACTAAACAAGGGACTCTCTGTGACCCGGCCAGAGGCGAGTCAGATTCTAACGACAGATGCCTCGGACATTGCTTGGGGAGCTCATCTAAATGGAAAGTGGATACAAGACAAGTGGCCTGCCAAACTACAGCATCTACATATCAACATGAAGGAGATGTTAGCAGTCCAGTTTGCATTAATGGCTTTCAAGGAATTACTTCTTCCAGGGCAGGTGTTGATTCTAACAGACAACACAACTGTCATGTGGTACATCAACAAACAAGGGGAACGCATTCTCACCCATTGTGCAGGCAAGCAATGATTTTATGGGAGACTGCGCTCAGCTTGCAATTAACTCTTCAGGCAAGGTTTCTGCCGGGCACAGAACTCCTTAGCAGATGTGTTAAGAAGACAAATCATGGATCCCCACAGTGGAAACTGGATCTTCATGTATTTCAAAAATTGACAGTGTCATGGGAACTCCAGACATAGATCTGTTCGCTTCTCCACTAAACCACCAGCTGCCAAAGTTTTGCACAAGAGGTTTCATCACACAGCTTGGAGAGTGGATGCTCTTTCTTTCAGTTGGAAAAATCTTCATGTGTATGCGTTTCCACCTCTGCCTCTTCGTCCAAAGGTGCTTCTAAAAGTCAGACAAGACAAGCCAAGGATGATTTTAATAGCTCCAGATTGGCCTCGCAGCACTGGTACCCATTACTGAGGAGTTTGGTAAGGAAGCCTCCATGGCCTTTACCCTTGATTCCACACCTGTTGTCTCAAAGAGCGGTCACCTGCTCAATGTCAAGCTTCACTCTCTTCATCTAACAGCCTGGCATATTCTGTTTTGAAGACAGTAGGTCTCAACTTCCTCAACAAGTTTTAAATGTGATTATGGAAGCCAGGAGACCTAGTACAAGGAAAGTGTGCATGAAAAATGGAAGAGATTTTTATTTTGGAGTGCAGCAAACAATTTGGAGATTTCTGAGCCAAATTTGAGTGTGGCTCTTCAATATCTTACTGAGTTACTGGACAAAGGTTTGTCTTTCTCTTCCATTAAGGTTCATGCTGCAGCAATTTCAGCTCACTATGATTGTGACCCACCATTGTTTTGCATCCTTTGTTCAAGCAATTTCTTAGAGGGGCAAAGAATATAAGACCCCCGTAGAGCTCCTACTCCTGCTTGGGATCTCAATTTTGTGTTGGAGAAACTTACTCTACAACCTTTTGAGCCTGCGGCTACTGCTGAATTGAAATACTTGTCATGGAAGACTGCTTTTGTTGGCCATTACTTCTGCAAGAAGGGTTTCTGAGTTGCAGGCCCTTATGGCAGTGGAGCCTTTTTGATTTTTCATAAGGATAGGGTATCTTACGCACTAATACTTCCTTTATGCCTAAGGTGGTTTCTAGTGTGGCTTTAAACCAAACTATTCATTTGCCTACTTTTATGCACAGATCCCCAAAATAAAGGGGAACAGATTTTCTACACTTTAGATGTACACAGGCAATTGCGTTATTATTTGAGCAGGACTAAGGATTTTAGGCAGTCTCAGCAGTTGTTTATTTCTTTTGCTTTGAGTTCCAAGGGCAAGCCTGTGTCTAAACAAACTATTTCTAGGTGGATTGGGTGTTGCATTGCATTTTGTTATTCCCATCATGGCAAGGAGATTCCAGCTGGGATTAGGCCTCATTCCACTAGGGCTACTGCCACTTCAACAGCATTTCTAAGGGGAGTGGCAACAAAGGATATTTTGGAGGCAGCTACTTGGAGTTCAGTGCATACTTTCTCGAAGCATTATCACCTTCCTCTCTACTCTAAGTCTAGGGCTGGTTTTGCCACAGCTATTTTGCAAGGCATGTTGTCAGTTCCTGCTTCCTTATGATTTGCCAGCCTCCCTTACCTCTGCTTTGGGATTCTACCCAATAGTTAGGACTGCAGCAATGTGGAATGAAGAACATAGTACAGTTTTGTACCTACCATAAATGTAGTTGTTCGAGGATCCACATTGCTGCAGTCCAATCCTCCCTCCTTCCCTCTGTGTTTAGGGGTGGTTGTGTAGGTGAAGTTATATTCTGCTGTTTTTGTATATATTGTACATATATATTTTGG
>NC_056739.1:1285623783-1285753783 GCF_019279795.1 Protopterus annectens | reverse complement strand
ACCAGGTCTCAGTCACTGCACAGATATCGATGTTCCCCATTTTAAGGAGTGCCTCAAGTGAGTGCATTTTGAGATTTAGACTTCTAGCATTGAGTAGCATTACCCTCAGTTTTTGCTTGCCTGTTCCTGTTACGGTGGTGAATTTGTCATTTGAACCTTGCCTAAAAAAGGCACTATAGGGGCGCAAGAGCCTTAGCCAGTATCTGGAATCTCAAGGGTGACAGGTGTAGGCCATCTCTGGCAAAACATCGTGGCCTGTCGACCATGTCATCCCAAGCAGACAGATACTGGATCCCCTTAGAATGACACCAGAAGCTTAGCCAATTGTTGAAGTCAATCATTTTGTCCTTGTACTGCGGTATCATTCTGGGCAATGGCAGAATGCTATTCAGGGCTAGGGTCATACCTTCCTGGGCTACAAGATCGGAGAGCTCTTCCATGTCTCTCTATGTAGTCCAGGGGAGGTACATCTCAGGTCGTTCACACCAACATGGACAATGACAGAGTCATATTTGTACTTGTGGAGTGACCTGAGTGCATGGGTTATGTGGTGGATCCTGGCACCCGACAGGCAGCTGGACCGTAAATGTCTTGTTTAGCCTGGTGAGTGGGACATCAGTGTGCCTCACTATAGTCACCTATGACTAGTGTGTTGGATACGTTGTTTTGCCTTATTGGCTGTCGTTGAGTGGCACACTGAGTCTGTGGGCTATGTGTCATTTGGGTTGTGTTGGTGGGTGGACGTTGCTTGCGTTTCTGCTTTGGAGGTCTCTGTTGTTTTGGCAGATTATTATTGAGAGCCACCGCAAATGTTTTTGTGTTTCTATGTGTGTATTTTGGTGGTGTAGATTTAGTGAGACTATGATGTGTGGTGCAAGTGTTCACCTTCTCATCTTGAATGTCAAGTTCAGTCTTGGTTGAAGAGAGCTTTACCAGTTTAGCTAGATAAGTGCATCTCTCACAGGTTGTAGTGTTGGGTGGTAGGAGGAGAGGGTTGTCTGTGTACATGAGGCAATTTCTGCATTGCCCCAAGAGGCCCAGATTCATCAGATACAGGAGAAAACACTGGGAGCTGACCCTTGGACATGCCTGAATAAAAAACTATTTTCCTCTAGATAAGTGAGGAAAGTAAGTGCAAAAACTGTTTTCCTCTAGGTAATGAGGAAGGTTGAGTGCTATAGTAATTAGTAGGTTATTTAGTGCTTACAACAAGATGTCCTTCAAGGATGCATCTGCAGTCATAACATATGGGTTGTCCTGCCTCAGGCAGCCCTTCGGTCGTCCGGATTCCAAAGTCTGGGTCTGGCCTCGGCTGATGTCGCACTTTCCCCGATGTCAGAGCTTCTGGGGTATAAAGGCATCAGCCGATGCCATTTTCCCCAGTCTTTCTTGCCGCGCGGTGCCCGAAGCAGAAGCTGTTCGCAAGTGCCGGTCGGTCAGATCCAGAGATTTCAGCTACCGAAGACTTTGAAAAAAGCTAAGTACCCCGTTGGGGACTCTTTCTTGCCTCAGCCGATGTCAGACAAAGTAAATAATTGTTTAACTTGTGGGAAACAAATACCTCATAAGGATTTCCATTCTTACTGCCTTCCTTGCTTAAGCCCAGACCACGACGTATCAGCTTGTTTAGCCTGTGCCTTCTTCAACTGATGGACTCTTAGACGTCGGTCGGAGTTTGCAGAGGAAATTTTTGGAACCGCTTTTGCTTATAAAATGCCGTCGGAGACTCCCACTACGCATATGGTCAAAAAACGCAAGGAAAAGGACCGACACTCGCGGCCTGCGGTTTCGGCTGAAACCACGGCTAGGCCTACCGCAAGTGTCTCGGTTTCGGCTGAAACAGAGTCCACGGTTATTGCTACTACCAAAACCATACCTCCGACCACCGAGGCCATAGAGGCCCCGGCTGAGTCGGCTTCAGAACTCCCTACCGAAGCTAGTGCTCAAGAATTGTCCGACACCATACCTTTGGACATTTCTACTCCTGCACGTGGGGCAGCTAGGCCCCCAGCTTCTATGTCTATTAAGGCCTTCTCCAGGGCAAAAGCTGCCAAACTTTCAAAAACTTTGCCTGCCAAATCTACTTCCCAGAGGCCTTCCTCCAGTTCTCATATCCTCAGTCTTGCTGAGGACCTCATTTCCTTAATTAGGGGTTCCCAACCTCACCCAGGCAGGGCCTCCCAACCTCCTCCAGACAAAAGACCCAGGACTGATCCCTCTGAACCTCTCTCCTCAGATTACTCCTCAGATGGATCTGATTTGTCAGACCATCAGGAAGGAGCCTACTAAGCCTTATGAGGATTCAGATGCAGAAGATTCTATTCCTTCGGCCTCCCACCAGAAGAATTTTCCTTTGGGGAAACTTTACACTCCATGAGGGAACACTTTCAATGGCAGGGTCAGGATTTCTCTGATTCTAGAAAAAGATTAAGGACCTTTTTGCATTTGCCCCAGCATAGGCCCTTAGCCATACCTCCTGTTCTGACCGTAATTGATGATGTGTACAATGATGTCAGTCCTGCACCTGAGTCTCTTCCTCCGGCCCTGCCAAACCTGACAGATATTACAGGGTCCCGGATTCTCACTCACTTCCACCTGTATAAAGCCCATGCTGCAGACCCAGAAACTATTTCTCAGGGCCCTAAAGGGGTTGCAGCTGCTACTGCTAAGAATCCCCTACCCTCTGAAAGAGAGTCAAGAGCTTTAGAGATGGGGAAAAAGGTTTATACATCTGCTACTCTTTCTGCCAGGGCATTAAATTGTCAATTCCATATGATACAGTACCAAGAATTTTGTTAGATCAGCTGAATAAGAAGCTTTCTTCTCCTGTACCTTTGGACCGTAAATCCCTTCAGGATTTGGTACACAACTCTCAGCAGGTCAGTAATCATTTCTTAAAATGTGGCTATGATGCACTGGAGGATTCATTTAGATCAGCTATGACTGGAGCAGTAATTCGTAGGCATGCCTGGCTGAAGGAGCAATCTTTGCCAGACCATGTCAAGGCTAAACTCCTCGATGCTCCAATGGAGAAACAAAGTTTATTTGGCTCCCCTGCACAGGAGATTCTAAAGAAGGTGGAAGAAAAAGCAAAATCTGTGCAAACAGTAAAGGAATTCCTGCAGGTCCAACCTCCGAGGTTCAGCAGAAACTGGCCTACAAAGAATTGGTCCTTTCCAGACACCTCCAGAGCACAGAGGGGCAGGAACAGATGCCCTAGAGGCAGAGGTCAATCAAGAGGTGCCTACAGGGGCTATCAGTGGCAGCCTGCCAACCAGAGGGGTAGTGCCACAGCTACAACTACAACCACTACCACAGGACAGACCCAATGACTTGACTCTGATTCCGCCTACCAGGGATCAACTGAAGCTCCCTTGGGCGAAAGCTGGCTTTATTCTCCAAAAACTGGCATTGCATTACAAAGGATACATGGACATTGCAAACAATAGACAAACATACAGGTTTTACTTCCACACTTTGCCAAAAAGGGGCGGAATGCCAAACCTTCCACCAAACCAGAAGGCAGAGGCTTTAAGACAAATCAGCAAACTACTTCAGATGAAAGCTATAGAAAGGGTACCATCTACAGAACAAGGCCAAGGATTTTACTCCAGATTATTCCTGGTATCAAGAAAAGAAAACCAATGGAGGCCTATTCTCGACCTGCCCGCACTCAACACTTACATCATTGTGCCAAAATTCAAAATGCTGACCCTACAGCAACTTCTTCCCATGCTGGGCAAGGAGTCTTGGCTGGTGACTCTAGATCTCAAGGAGGCATACCTGCACGTCCCTATCCGACCAGATTGCAGAAGACGCCTCAGATTTCTTGCAGGATCAGAGCATTATCAATTCTCAGCATTGCCCTTTGGCGTATCTACTGCACCCAGAGTATTCACGAAATGCCGGGCATCAGTAATTGCACATTGCAGACTTCAGGGAATTCAAATTTATCCATACCTAGACGACTGCCTAATACAAGCGGACAACAAGAAAAATTGTTAAAGGACTTGGCCTATGTCATACCTTGCTACAGGCCTTGGGATACACAGTCAACATCCAGAAGTCAAGACTAGTGCCATCCCAAAGGATAACCTTTTTGGGTGGATCTGGACACAATCACTCAGATGGCTTTTCTCACAGAAGAAAAACAAAAACAACTTTCTGTTTATTTTATGATTTTAACAAGACATACTCAGCTTACTGCAAGGAAAGTCCTGCAGGCCCTGGGTTACATGGCATCCTGCATAATCTTAATTCCACATGCCAGGCTGCATATGAGAAAATTACAATGGTACCTAAGGAATGTATGGTCTCAACACAGTCACAGCCTAGAAACCATGATACCAATCATTCCATGCCTTCAAAAGGAATTCTGTGGTGGGCTCAGCCTGCCAGTCCAACAGAGGGTTGCCTTTCAACAAACCAAAAACAAGGCAGACCATCACCACGGATGCCTCAGACCAAGGATGGGAGAACACATGGAGGACAAATGCATCCAAGGCCTATGGCCTCAAGGCCAGCTAAGCATGCACATAAACCAAAAGGAAATGCTGGCAGTGAAACTGGCATACAATCGAGGCATTCAAACCATTCCTCCAGCAAGGACATCTGTTAATAAGGACGAACAACACCACGGTCATGTGGTACATAAACAAACAGGAGGCACATTCCTATCCTCTATGCGGATGTCCAATGAATCTGTGGAACCTATGCACTGAATCTCAATATCCAGCTACAGGCCAAATTCATACCAGGAAAAGAAAATTCACTAGCAGACAGTTTAAGCAGAACTACCACGGATGCACGAATGGATGCTGCATCCAGACATCTTCAAACTCATAACAAAGAAATTGGGAATGCCAGAGATCTGTTCGCCTCCCACTCAACCACCAACTGAAAAATTCTGCTCAGGACATACCACCCACAAGCCTGGAGGGTGGACTCTCTCTCTTTCAGCTGGAATGCCTAACAGTATTATGCCTTTCCACCTCTCCCATTGATGTACAAGGTTCTACTGAAGATCAAGGAGGAACAGCCAAAGGTGATACTAATAGCTCGGACTGGCCAAGGCAACACTGGTATCCGCTACTGAGAAGCATGTCTCAGGCGAACTCATGGCCTCTTCCCTATGGCCTCTTCTTCTAACGCAGAACAATTTCAAGACCCTGCATCCAAACTTGAAAACATTGCAACTAACTGCCTGGAAAATTCATTAAAAACCAAACCAAACTGTTTTATCTCAGAGGGTGAAGGACATTATCCTGGAGGCTCTAGACCTTCCACAAGGAAGACATACTCAGCTAAATGGAAGAGATTCCTCATTTGGAGCACTCAAAGAGGCACAGATGTCTCAGTGGCAAACCTAGCACACATCCTAGAGTACTTAGCAGAACTTGTTCCACAATGGCCTGTCTTACTCCTCCATTAAGATTCATGCTTCAGCAATTTCAGCAGAATACAATATGGATCCACCTATCTTCTCTCACCCTCTGCTCAGACAATTTTGAGAGGGATCAAAATGTTAAACCTCCAAGGAGACCCCCTCTACCTGCATGGGATCTCAATTTTGTGCTGGAGAAATTGCCACTACCTCCTTTTGAACCAGCAGCATCAGCAGACCTGCAGTTTCTATCTTGGAAAACTGCTTTTCTTCTGGCAATCACTTCAGCAAGAAGAGTATCCGAGTTACAGGCATTAATGGCAGTGCAGCCTTTTATTTTCCACCAGGATAGAGTGTCACTGAGAACCAATCCTACTTTCATGCCAAATGTGGTATCCAGGGTATCCTTGAACCAAGCTATTAATTTGCCTACTTTCTTCCCTAACCCACAAAACAAAGGGAGAAACTTTGCACACCTTGGATATACACAGACAGCTACGCTACTATCTGGACAGAACTAAAACCAACAGAAAAACTGACCAACTTTTTGTAGCATATGCAACTGGGGTGCAAGGAAGAGCAACTTTCAAACAGACAAATTCAAAATGGATAGGAAATTGCATCTGTTTTTGCTACTCCTTTCATGCAAAGACAGCTCCTGAAAATATCAGGCCTCATTCCACAAAGGCCACAGCCACCACTACAGCTTTCCTACGAGGGGTGGCTACCAAGGACATTGTAGAAGCTGCTACTTGGAGCTCCCTGCATACATTTGCCAAGCATTACAATCTACCTTTATACTCTCCAGATCGAGCAGGGTTTGCAACTGCAGTTCTGCAGGGGATTTTAACACACCATCCTTCTCTTAGTACCTCCTCCCCAGTTTGGCTATGGTATTCTACCCATATGTTATGACTGTAGATGCATCCATGAAGGACATAGTACAGTTTGTACCTACCATAAATGTAGATGTCCGAACTAGGTATGCATCTGCAGTCAGGATTACCCACCCTCCTTCCCTCTGTGGTTTGCCTAGGGTGCTTACCCTCTTTCAGCTAACTGGGGAATCTATTATGGTGTATTTGTTTGTTTGTATATATATATATCTGTATATAATTTGCTACTGTTTGGAACTTTTCAGCATTATCCAAATTTAGCCTTCCTAGAGGGCACCTGGCATCTGGGGCAAGAAACACTGAGGAAAATGGGCGTCGGCTGATGCCTTTATACCCCAGAAGCTCTGGCCGGGAAAGTGCGACATCAGCGAGGCCAGACCCAGACTTTGGAATCCGGCCCGATCAAGGGCTGCCTGAGGCAAGACAACCCATATGTTATGACTGCAGATGCATACCTATCAGACATCTACATTTATGGTAGGTACAAAACTGTACTTTCTGAACAAGTGCTGAGCACGAATGAGCAAATTCAAGTGCTAAAACTAAGCATCTTTATCTGCACTAGACTATTTACAGGAAAGAAATTTGCAAATGCGGGCTTTCAAATCGGAAAGTTGAGAGAGATGGAACAGATTGCCCAGATGGCTAATAACTGAAATTTCTGGGCCAGAACCACTCCTTATGTGGTAGACAGGTTACCTAGTGCTTACCAATCCCACTGACAAGCTAGAAGGCTTCCCCCCAGCACAGAAAGGCTTGGGGTTGAAGCTTACATACAGTCATGGATACAGCAATCTGGATTACACTAGTTACAGGAAAGAAACAGGCTTACAGTTTTTTTTTTGTTATTTTTTTTTTTTTTTACAGAAAAGATATGAAATGTTTTGCACACATGCTATTAAGAATAAAAGTTGTTTTGCTTGGTAACTTTTTTCCCTTTTAGAATCATTCTAGATAGTAATGACAAAGTGGGGTATATACTTTACAGTCCAACCACAAGTTTAATAAAGTCATCAAATATCACTTTTTTTAGCCACTTTTTCTTACAAAGCCATATCTCACAAATGAGTGATGCTTTATAATCTCATATTTATTCAGCAATTTCTTTGTTGCTGGTGGTCTTCTCATATCCTCAGTCTTGCTGAGGACCTCATTTCCTTAATTAGGGGTTCCCAACCTCACCCAGACAGGGCCTCCCAACCTCCTCCAGACAAAAGGCCCAGGACTGATCCCTCTGAACCTCTCTCCTCAGATTACTCCACGGATGGATCTGATTTGTCAGACCATCAGGAAGGGGCCTACTCACCTTATGAGGATTCAGATGCAGAAGATTCTATTCCTTCGGCCTCCCCACCAGAAGAATTTTCCTTTGGGGAGACTTTACACTCCATGAGGGAACACTTTCAATGGCAGGGTCAGGATTCCTCTGATTCTAGAAAGAGATTAAGGACCTTCTTACATTTGCCCCAGCACAGGCCCTTAGCCATACCTCCTGTTCTGACCGTAATTGATGATGTGTACAATGATGTCAGTACTGCACCTGATTCTCTTCCCCCGGCCCCTGCCAAACCTGACAGATATTACAGGGTCCCGGTTCTCACTTCCACCTGTATAAAGCCCATGCTGCAGACCCAGAAACTATTTCTCAGGGCCCTAAAGGGTTGCAGCTGCTACTGCCAAGAATCCCCTACCCTCTGAAAGAGAGTCTAGAGCATTAGAGATGGGGAAAAAGGTTTATACATCTGCTACTCTTTCTGCCAGGGCATTAAATTGTCAATTCCATATGATACAGTACCAAGAATTTTTGTTAGATCAGCTGAATAAGAAGCTTTCTTCTCCTGAACCTTTAGACCGTAAATCCCTTCAGGATTTGGTACACAACTCTCAGCAGGTCAGTAATCATTTCTTAAAATGTGGCTATGATGCACTGGAGGCTTCATTTAGATCAGCTATGACTGGAGCAGTAATTCGTAGGCATGCCTGGCTGAAGGAGCAATCTTTGCCAGACCATGTCAAGGCTAAACTCCTCGATGCTCCAATGGAGAAACAAAGTTTATTTGGCTCCCCTGCACAGGAGATTCTAAAGAAGGTGGAAGAAAAAGCAAAATCTGTGCAAACAGTAAAGGAATTCCTGCAGGTCCAACCTCCGAGGTTCAGCAGAAACTGGCCTACAAAGAATTGGTCCTTTCCAGACACCTCCAGAGCACAGAGGGGCAGGAACAGATGCCCTAGAGGCAGAGGTCAATCAAGAGGTGCCTACAGGGGCTATCAGTGGCAGCCTGCCAACCAGAGGGGTAGTGCCACAGCTACAACTACAACCACTACCACAGGACAGACCCAATGACTTGACTCTGATTCCGCCTACCAGGGATCAACTGGAAGCTCCCTTGGGCGGAAAGCTGGCTTTATTCTCCAAAAACTGGCATTGCATTACAAAGGATACATGGACATTGCAAACAATAGACAAACATACAGGTTTTACTTCCACACTTTGCCAAAAAGGGGCGGAATGCCAAACCTTCCACCAAACCAGAAGGCAGAGGCTTTAAGACAAATCAGCAAACTACTTCAGATGAAAGCTATAGAAAGGGTACCATCTACAGAACAAGGCCAAGGATTTTACTCCAGATTATTCCTGGTATCAAGAAAAGAAAACCAATGGAGGCCTATTCTCGACCTGCCCGCACTCAACACTTACATCATTGTGCCAAAATTCAAAATGCTGACCCTACAGCAACTTCTTCCCATGCTGGGCAAGGAGTCTTGGCTGGTGACTCTAGATCTCAAGGAGGCATACCTGCACGTCCCTATCCGACCAGATTGCAGAAGACGCCTCAGATTTCTTGCAGGATCAGAGCATTATCAATTCTCAGCATTGCCCTTTGGCGTATCTACTGCACCCAGAGTATTCACGAAATGCCGGGCATCAGTAATTGCACATTGCAGACTTCAGGGAATTCAAATTTATCCATACCTAGACGACTGCCTAATACAAGCGGACAACAAGAAAAAATTGTTAAAGGACTTGGCCTATGTCATACTCCTGCTACAGGCCTTGGGATACACAGTCAACATCCAGAAGTCAAGACTAGTGCCATCCCAAAGGATAACCTTTTTGGGTGCGGATCTGGACACAATCACTCAGATGGCTTTTCTCACAGAAGAAAAACAAAAACAACTTCCAGATTATTTTATGATTTTAACAAGACAAACTCAGCTTACTGCAAGGAAAGTCCTGCAGGCCCTGGGTTACATGGCATCCTGCATAATCTTAATTCCACATGCCAGGCTGCATATGAGAAAATTGCAATGGTACCTAAGGAATGTATGGTCTCAACACAGTCACAGCCTAGAAACCATGATACCAATCATTCCATGCCTTCAAAAGGAATTCCTGTGGTGGGCTCAGGCCTGCCAGTCCAACAGAGGGTTGCCTTTCAACAAACCAAAAACAAGGCAGACCATCACCACGGATGCCTCAGACCAAGGATGGGGAGAACACATGGAGGACAAATGCATCCAAGGCCTATGGCCTCAAGGCCAGCTAAGCATGCACATAAACCAAAAGGAAATGCTGGCAGTGAGGCATGCAATCGAGGCATTCAAACCATTCCTCCAGCAAGGACATCTGTTAATAAGGACAGACAACACCACGGTCATGTGGTACATAAACAAACAGGGAGGCACACATTCCTATCCTCTATGCCGGATGTCAATGAATCTGTGGAACCTATGCCTGAATCTCAATATCCAGCTACAGGCCAAATTCATACCAGGAAAAGAAAATTCACTAGCAGACAGTTTAAGCAGAACTACCACGGATGCACACGAATGGATGCTGCATCCAGACATCTTCAAACTCATAACAAAGAAATTGGGAATGCCAGAGAGATCTGTTCGCCTCCCCACTCAACCACCAACTGAAAAAATTCTGCTCAAGGACATACCACCCACAAGCCTGGAGGGTGGACTCTCTCTCTTTCAGCTGGAATGCCCTAACAGTATTATGCCTTTCCACCTCTCCCATTGATGTACAAGGTTCTACTGAAGATCAAGGAGGAACAGCCAAAGGTGATACTAATAGCTCCGGACTGGCCAAGGCAACACTGGTATCCGCTACTGAGAAGCATGTCTCAGGCGAACTCATGGCCTCTTCCCCTATGGCCTCTTCTTCTAACGCAGAACAATTTCAAGACCCTGCATCCAAACTTGAAAACATTGCAACTAACTGCCTGGAAAATTCATTAAAACCAAACCAAACTGTTTTATCTCAGAGGGTGAAGGACATTATCCTGGAGGCTCGCAGACCTTCCACAAGGAAGACATACTCAGCTAAATGGAAGAGATTCCTCATTTGGAGCACATCAAAGGGCACAGATGTCTCAGTGGCAAACCTAGCACACATCCTAGAGTACTTAGCAGAATTGTTCCACAATGGCCTGTCTTACTCCTCCATTAAGATTCATGCTTCAGCAATTTCAGCAGAATACAATATGGATCCACCTATCTTCTCTCACCCTCTGCTCAGACAATTTTTGAGAGGGATCAAAAATGTTAAACCTCCAAGGAGACCCCCTCTACCTGCATGGGATCTCAATTTTGTGCTGGAAAAATTGACACTACCTCCTTTTGAACCAGCAGCATCAGCAGACCTACAGTTTCTATCTTGGAAAACTGCTTTTCTTCTGGCAATCACTTCAGCAAGAAGAGTATCCGAGTTACAGGCATTAATGGCAGTGCAGCCTTTTCATATTTTCCACCAGGATAGAGTGTCACTGAGAACCAATCCTACTTTCATGCCAAAGGTGGTATCCAGGGTATCCTTGAACTAAGCTATTCATTTGCCTACTTTCTTCCCTAACCCACAGAACAAAGGAGAAACTTTTGCACACCTTGGATATACACAGACAGCTACGCTACTATCTGGACAGAACTAAAACCAACAGAAAAACTGACCAACTTTTGTAGCATATGCAACTGGGGTGCAAGGAAGAGCAATTTCAAACAGACAATTTCAAAATGGATAGGAAATTGCATTCGTTTTGCTACTCCTTTCATGGAAAGACAGCTCCTGAAAATATCAGGCCTCATTCCACAAGGGCCACAGCCACCACTACAGCTTTCCTCGAGGGGTGGCTACCAAGGACATTTTAGAAGCTGCTACTTGGAGCTCCGTGCATACATTTGCCAAGCATTACAATCTACCTTTATACTCCAGATCCCGAGCAGGGTTTGCAACTGCAGTTCTGCAGGGGATTTTAACTACACCATCCTTCTCTTAGTACCTCCTCCCCCAGTTTGGCTATGGTATTCTACCCATATGTTATGACTGTAGATGCATCCTTGAAGGACATAGTACAGTTTTGTACCTACCATAAATGTAGATGTCCGATAGGTATGCATCTGCAGTCAGGATTACCCACCCTCCTTCCCTCTGTGGTTTGCCTAGGGTGCTTACCCTCTTTCAGCTAACTGGGGAATCTATTATGGTGTATTTGTTTGTATATATATATATATATATATATATATATATATATATATATATCTGTATATAATTTGCTACTGTTTGGAACTTTTCAGCATTATCCAAATTTAGCCTTCCTAGAGGGCACCTGGCATCTGGGGCAAGAAACACTGAGGAAAATGGCGTCTGCTGATGCCTTTATACCCCAGAAGCTCTGACGTCGGGGAAAGTGCGACATCAGCCGAGGCCAGACCCAGACTTTGGAATCCGGCCGAAGGGCTGCCTGAGGCAAGACAACCCATATGTTATGACTGCAGATGCATACCTATCGGACATCTACATTTATGGTAGGTACAAAACTGTACTTTCTGAACAAGTGCTGAGCACGAATGAGCAAATTCAAGTGCCAAAACTAAGAATCTTTATCTGCACTAGACTATTTACAGGAAAGAAATTTGCAAATGCGGGCTTTCAAATCAGAAAGTTGAGAGAGATGGAACAGATTGCCCAGATGGCTAATAACTGAAATTTCTGGGCCAGAACCACTCCTTATGTGGTAGACAGGTTACCTAGTGCTTACCAATCCCACTGACAAGCTAGAAGGCTTCCCCCCAGCACAGAAAGGCTTGGGGGGGGGGGGCTGAGAAGCTTACATACAGTCATGGATACAGCAAATCTGTATCTGGATTACACTAGTTACAGGAAAGGTAAGAAACAGGCTTACAGTTTTTTTTTTTTTTTTTTTTTTTTTTTTACAGAAAAGATATGAAATGTTTTGCACACATGCTATTAAGAATAAAAGTTGTTTTGCTTGGTAACTTTTTTCCCTTTTAGAATCATTCTAGATAGTAATGACAAAGTGGGGTATATACTTTACAGTCCAACCACAAGTTTAATAAAGTCATCAAATATCACTTTTTTTAGCCACTTTTTCTTACAAAGCCATATCTCACAAATGTGAGTGATGCTTTATAATCTCATATTTATTCAGCAATTTCTTTGTTGCTGGTGGTCTTCATGTTCATCTGTGTCCCAACACCTGACTCTGGTTCAAGTCCAAGGTACTCCTGATTCATCGTCAACTCCTGTGCTTTTTTCTGTCAAGCGTTTTCCTTTGGAATGTTAGAAAATGTTTCACTGGCTAAGTATCTTTGTAAGCTTTGCCAGAAGAATGAGAAGCAGAGTCCCCTTCTGTTTGATGGCTCACTTTTTTGTTGGATAAACTCGTATTTCCTTCTTTGCTTGTTTTGCATAAAAAAAGTCTTTGATCCTCCAGGTAAAAAAAAAAAAAAATTTCTGAAGACAGTTGGATACAGTAGCTTGAATCTCACATCTGCCTCTCGACATTCCCTCATTGCTGTGATACATGTGCTTATTTTCTCCCTGGTGTGCAGTGAGTAATCATTTTCCACAAACACTCTGCTTTCTCCAGTTTTTAAGACTTTTCCTTCTGCCACCATTTTGTCAAGATCAACTCTCTCTGCTGGCATGGTTGCATTTTTACAGTAGTCATTTTTCTTCAAATTTCTGCTCTTCCTAGTAGATCAGACCTTGGCAAGCTTGTAGTCCTCTCTGTATTTTGACTCAGTGAGGGTCCGAGTTTCTGTAGCTTTTAAGAACGTCTTTTGTATACCTTACTGGAGTTGGCTGTGTGCTGATATTTTAAGGGCTGCAGGTTCTGGTATGTATCAGATGGCAAGGCTGAGACACTTCTCTCTCGGAGGAGCTCAGAATCAATATTCTTAATGTCAATTTAAAAAAAAATATATGGTGCTGTTTGGCCAGGATTCTTGTGACCTGGTAGTGACTTCTAAAGAAAGAAATGTCATCACTGCCAGGGAGGATCTTTACAGTTGCCCTGAGCCTGTATCTTCTTGCATTGTAGCCATTCACAGAAAAAGTTAAATGCTTCCTTGCCATCAGAGAAGACTTGTAAGCATTGTGCCATCTTGTACTTTCTGTGAAAAGTCAGTCACCAAAAACTGCACTTGTTCAGCAATTGAAGGAGCCTAACTGAAGGGTAGAACCTTTGGGGGTCAGTTTCCAATTGCAGAGCACACCCCAGAGGCCAGTTACCATGGACCATGCTTTGTCCTCTTCTTCTAGAAAGACCCCAGCTAAGACACTAAATTTATTTTAGTAGGGCTTTTGGGATGGGTGCAGACAGTGTTTGTTGCATTTAAATTCATGTGTTCACTAGGCCATCCTACAAATGAAAAACATACATAGTAAACAGAGTTCCAATTAGTTATGCACATAATGTGTTATATAAGATCTCACATAATGTAAAATACTGTACATTATGCCAGTACAGAAAGTCTACCTTCTTTATACTGAATTAAGTTTTTTGTTAAAGTCAAAGTACTTTTATAGTAGCATAATACATTAAAGTTTGACTGAGCAGCCAGTATTTGTGTAAGAATCTACTGTTTTAAGGAGCCAAAGGGTTGGATATTACTCATTTGGAACATTTTTTCAGACATTCTTGAATATTGATGTTGGTGGTTGGTAAAACAAAGAATTGTGACTGGTAGCTCTGTATCAAGACAGCAGTAGGTTCTTTATTACTTTAATGTCAGAGTGTGCTGCACACTCACATTAAAGTGATGGCATTTGTTCATCTGTCGCCTAATCTATAAAATGATTTTATTTTTTTCCTAGGTCATGTGAACATACTGTAAAAGTTAAACCAAAAAACAACGGACCTAATTTTTTTTATCTCTAGAAATCTTTGAAAGTAATATCTGAAATACTAGTAACTGTTCTAAAGACTTAAAACCTTGCCTGTGATCTAAACAAGACCTGTTGGAGAGACAGGTGTGCATCTCACACTACCCCTTCTCTGGAAAACGCTCCCCATGCATGTGAAGCAGAGTTCCTCCCTAACCCAATTCAAGTGTAACTTGGACAGTTGGATGGGAAACAGGAAGTTCATCCCTAGTTTGGCACCTACGTCTTTAATTGACACAGGCAGTCTATAAATGGTTCCTCTCCCAGGCCCCTGCTTGTAAATGTTTCACCTTCCAAGCATCTAATTACACTTATCAAGGGTACCAGAACTCGTCAGAGATTTGGGATGCATGGCTAGGCTTTAAAAAGGCCCTGTGGTCATTAGCCTGGTACGCACCTATGAATCTATACTCTCCTTTATATGTTCTTCTCTGTATGCAACTACTATCCACTTTTTCATTTTATTGAAGGTGTTGCATTTCTAATTGCTTGTGCAGTTATTAGACAAATTCATGTCATTTAGAATTTCTATCATTACATTTGTTTCATCAAATGTTAAACTTGCAGCTAAATTCCTTGTTTTAGTGTTTGTTTTGCATTGCTCTTTTGTGCAAATTCTCTCTCCAGCAGATCCTAGTCCCATTGTACTTTTATGTCTTTAAGAATATTAGTTGTAGTTTATGAAACTTTTAAATTCTGTTTTGTACCCCTGTGCCTCTTCTGAAAATGGGTTCTGTGTCCAGGCAGACAATCCTGTTTGCCAATGTAAAATAAATTAAATAAAAGATAGTTTAATTTAACAGATTTACTTTTCTTTGCTTGACATTAGACATTTGCTGCAAATATTTTAATTCATAACTGTGCGTTTCATATGTTTATCTGATGCATTATAAGAAGTAAAACGTTATGTAGATTGTCATAAAATGTGTGTAGTGTATGCATGTACGTATGCAAACTCGCATATGTATCTTTGTATCAAACATTTTCATCAATTTTATTTAAAACATTCCCAGTATGTGTGGTCACAATTACACTACCATTTTCAATTTTAGTGACATTAACTCTGTTGAAAATGTCATAGGTGTCAGTGATTTTTTTCTATATACTTTAGATCTTGTACTAGTTAATCTATTTTAAGTTAATGAATTTTAGTGAATGCCCTTGGTGGGAAATTAAATTCAGTCTCCCATAAAATAAAGGGATGATGCATTACAATAAAGTAATTCCTAATGTAGCTCATGGCTGCCTGTCACTACTTTCCCTGAGAGATGTGGCCCCAGGCTTTAAGTAATCTGTCAGCTTTAATTTGGACTTTGGATTTTTATAAAATGATTGCTGAGAGTCAAGCGTATGTCTGTGGTTGGAGAGTTACAGAAAACCATTGTTTGCTTGGGATTGGTTCATTGTGTGAGATGACTATTGGTCATGAATAACTCTTGGAGAAAAATTAGGAAGTAAAGTTTCATGAATAACGTGAACTAAATTAAACAGCTTTCCCTCCCAGACCTGTAAGTGGCCATTTTGTTCTGTGTCGAATACAGAGTAGTCTTTGAAAATATTCTAAAAATATTTGTTCATCTGTAGATATGAAAGGTGGATCTTGTCTCCTGAACCTAGTAAGCATCTTGGAAAATGTGACAGAGGGCAATCTGTGCATGGCATTTAGTTGATCGGGCTAAGGTTTTTGACACTATTCCCATGGTGGCAGTGAAAAAAAAAATTGATTTTTGTAAGTCTGTATTGTCTACTGAATTGCAAATCGTCTCTCCAGCAGATCCCAGGTTGTAAACATGACTGGCACTATCTCTGAATTTAAAATTGTAACTTTTGTGGTATAACAGAGATCTGTGCTGGGCCGTCCCCTGTTTGACATTCATTTTTCAGAGCTGCAAGCCAGTGTTCCAGAAGTGTGGTTGACTACGTTTGCTGATAACTTCAAGATGGGCACTATTATCCTCTCATTCATGGATACTAAGTGGCTCCAGCAAGGGTGAAATATGCACATAGGTGATGAACCAAAAATGGTCTCACAGTAAATGCAAAAAATTCACCAAAAATGCTCCTTTCACCTCATGTTATAAATGGTACTCCTTTTAGGACGCACAGTCCTAAGAAGACCTGGGTAGATATGTGGACTGCTATGTATCGTATTTCCATGATAGCCAAACAATCCTTTTGCTTGGCCCACTTAATTCCTAGGCGTATCTTTAAGATCCAAAGAATTCATCCTACCACTGTACTCCTTCTCTTATCATAACCAACCAGTAAATGCAGTGCCTACTTTGGCATGTACATGTCCAAGCATAGTGCTCAACTGGAACGACTTCAAAGATTTATAACCAACAAAGTTAAAGGCATTACATCCTTCATTTCTCCTAATAGAGTAGAATACCTTTCCTATTTAGTAGCCTGTAGGCTATTTTGAGGTGATCTGTGGATCTCTTTTTGAACAACAAAAAACCTAGGCCTGTTTGACCTTCTGTTTCTTCACAAAACCAGTGCCTCCTGATTTTTGGATCATATTTTTCACAGTCTGTCCTTTGTAAAACTTGTGATTTTCTAATCAATCACTGGGGATTAGTCTGATACTAATGCTAGGTATTAAGAGGTTTTTAGTTCATGCTTCATTTTATCTAGAAATGCATGCTGGTGCAAAACATGCCCCATTAATAAGTGGACAAAAGAAAAAAAAAAACTGGAAAGAGACCTAGTTTACTAGTGTAGGGAAACTTCAGCTTCGCATCATCAAAGCGACAAGCACGGTGATGTGAAGACAGAAGCACTGCTCTTGTAAATCCGTGGAGAGCCAAAGTTTGTGAGCAGGAAAAAAATATAGGAAAGTAAAACAGAATATCCAGTAAGCTGGATTTGCAAAGTGAGAAGCCATCCAGTCGTCCCAGAAGAAAGACTGCAGTAAGTCAAAAAAGTAGTTGCACATGATCTTTAAACCTAGTTTTGATGACTGGATGGGTTGTCCTGGTCTACACTACGTTTTGGTGGTGAGCAGTGCTAAATGCTTTCTGCGTAAAGGTGCAAATAGCTAGTCATATTATGGTCCCAGTGGTCACTGGCCTTTGTATTGTTCCTATGCTTTGTATGGCTTATTGAGTAGGTTTATTTCTGTGTACTGAAAAGTGGCTAATCTTTTAAAGTGGTCTTCATGCAGTTGAATTTGTCCTGTTTTATAGTTCTTGTTTTCATGTACTTGTGTAATTCCATGCCCATCTGCACAGTGAACCAGTACTTCTCCCATAGGATTCCTTTATATTTTTTCTTTCTGTGAATTATTAATAAACCACTTTAGGGGTTCTGTAGAGATTCATGTCTGTTCAATGTCCATAGATACAGCAGCATGCATCACACACATGTACTCTACCAGATATGGTAGTAACTGTTACTGCCTTTAATGTATCTAGTGAAGTCTTTACTGCTTTGACAGCTTATTTCAGCAGAGAATGGTTGCAATGAGGCTTGCAGAACTAGAGCGTGTTTAACATTCTTGCGTACTGCCTTATGTACTTGCTTATGATTTACTTGGTACAGTGGTGTCCTGCCCTCGTCTTTGTTCTAGTATGAAATGGTCTTTGCATTTTCTCTTCTATACCAGTGTGTGCTAAACATGCTTGCATATTGCGTTAAGTAATTGCGTATGCTTTACTTAGTACAATGGAGCACTGCCTTCACTGTTTATGCTAGTATGAAATGGCCTTTGCATTTTTATTATTTAGTTACTTAACCAGGGATAATGTATTGAATTACTGTTATTTTCCTGCTACACTCGTGTGTATAAAGGATGTAGTTAAGACTAGAATGGGTTCAGTATTAACATCCAGCTTATTGTTTACAATAGAGGAACACATTCAAATCTATACAAACTCTTACTGGTGCACAGCTTCTGGTATCCAAACCACTTAAGCCAAAGTTGCATCTGATGGTCTGTAAAGATGACTTGTTCTAAACAAAGCTAATTATGTAGATTAGCCAAGCTGCAATACAGCTGTTTATTAATTCAGTTGCCGTATCCTATTTTTTTGCCTGTTCCATCTCTTATCTGTGTAGGCCTTGCTTTGATAGTACTTCTGTTTCTAAATGCATCCCTGGTTTTACTGCTGCAAACCTATATAACTACATCTTTGAACTCTGCACACACCTACTAACTAACTGCTAGACCACAAGGATTTCCTGACAGTAACTAGGCAAGGACAGCGTACACTATCTGGCCGAGTATGTTATTGCTAAAATAGATCCCTAGGCACCATTATTATATATATGTTGCATAAGTGTGTCTTAAATGTAACTCGTGTGCACACGTACAGAGGCCATAGTCAGCATTACCCTACCTAATATCCCATAAAACACTGTCCATTAGTTCTGTATAAATGTATAACTTTACATTTACCCTAAAGCACCATAAGAATAATAGCCTATATTTGCTAAACATAGTCTTTATAGCTGTCATTGTTTCCTTTAGCTTTTTCCCCCCGTCTGCCTTTCCTGTCACACTCATAGGGAAAGTTCAAACATCCTTAACTCAAAGGAACAAACTGTGGCTAGCAATATTATACTATACTGGTAAGCACTACTGCTGCTGTTTTGATAGTTAAGCTACGCTTCTCCCTCTGCCATCCCCATTACACCCATAGGGAAAGTTCAACATCTTCATCTCAAAGGAACAAACTCTATACCCTTTGAATCTGCTGTGCTTTGGACTTTTATGTTCTTATAGCTGTGCACAGTGGCAGGGTTGAAGTACTGACTTGCTATGAATATAATCCACTATGTTTTTTGGTGTCGCCAAACATTTTCATCAGGTGTATCTTGCTCCATTTGCCATCACTTAATTCGGGCTCACTCTGCTCCCCACCCTACCCCCAGTTCCTTCCCATCCCTCACTACTCTATTTATTCTGCACCACCCTATCCCCTTACAGTTTTGACCACTCAGCATCAGGATAGTTCAGGACTCCTAACCCACAATATAATTACCTAATCTCTTAATCATCTCATTTTGTCTGTAATCCATTCCAGCCAAACCCTGCCAGCTTTGACTACTCACTGGCAAGATATTTAAACTCCTCCCCACAATATGTTGCCTAATCTCTTAATCATCTCAGCCTCTTTCTGTACATCCCAGGCAACCACTATCCTTTTACGCCTCCTCCAGTCCTTCACTTTTCCATCCAAGACTTTTTCCTAAAGTCTAGCTCTCTACCACCTCTCCCCCTGATCAGTAACTCTTGTAAACAAAATGTTACTCTTTATATTATTATCTCATATTGTAGTACTGACCTCCCACTTAACATACTATCACTTCTTTAAACTGTATTCCCACAACCCCAACCTCCAGTCTCTTATTTAATTTAGACAATTATAATAACTATTCTAATACTTATCAGTACTGCATTGATTTTTTTTTTAATTGTGTAACCATTCTGCACTAGTTTACTGAACTGCTTTTATTTGTTTGACTGAATTATTTACTTTTCTGTGCCTCCATTTATATATAATTGCTGATCTGTGGTTGAATTTTTGTTTTCTTCCACCCAGTTGCTGTTGTGCTCTTATTGTTTGTGGCTTTTGCTGTTGCCCACTCCTACTGTAAATTTGAGAAGGGACACTCCTCCCAGTCCCATCTCATTAGCTCATTCTACCCAATACAGAGATCATTTGGGAATGTCAACCCCTTAGTTCCTTAACCTTGATTTTTCTTCTGTTCCTCCTCTCTCCCTTTCCACCTTACTAACAAAAATACCCCATATTTTATTCAGCTTTTATTGTATTTGTGTTTCCTTCTCCTGCTGCATTACTTCATCTTGCTTTTATTGCTACTTGCTGCGGCTTGTTCTCTAAAGTGTTCAGTTGCATCTTTTCTGTTGCATTTGTTACTGCTTGTTTATAGCCTGTTTAAATTGTAAGTGCTGTTCTAAGCCTCTTAGTTTTTGTTTAAGCACTTGGGCTTTAGTTTAACCCCTTAGCTCGCCCTGGCCTTCTCTCTCAGATTCTGAAAATAGGGCAATTTCCTACAGTTTCTCCTGCCAGTCTGGTTGATATGGGCATCCTGAGACAGTCTACCGGCCCCCAAATCTGACCCAAGATGCCCAAACTGCCTGTCTAGACCTCTGAATCTATCAAGATTCAACCCTTTACCCTGATCCTGGGTGACTTGAACTACCCAAACATAGACTGGAAGAACTACTCTTGCCAAAACACACATGCCCAGAGAGTCCTTGATTTTGTCATTGCAAATGCTTTAGAACAGCTAATCGATACCCCCACAAGATGTGGTAATATCTTGGATTTGGTATTGACCAACATGAGTAACCACTGCAGCATCCCTGCAGTATCATCCTCCATTGTAAGGTCTGACCATAAAGTGGTGACGTTCAAAGTCAGCACCCCCTCCGACCCCACCTCTAGCTAGGGTCAAGCAGAAAAACTTTTCCAAAGCTGATTACAGCCTCCTGAGGGATGGTATATACAGCTTCACAGCCCCCTACTCCTCTCTAGGAACTGGCACCAGTATCCAAAACTAAACCAAATTACTGTACCTGTCTGGTGGACATCTGCAGTAAATAAACTCTATAACAAAAGAAAAAAAATGCTGTCCAGGACCAAGACGAAGCAGGTGCCCAATTGGAAGCAATTTCTCCTTAGCCTAAGCAAGCAAATAAGAGCACTAGTGAAATCCTCCAAAGCAAACTTCGAGTCCAAATTGGCCACATCTACTAGAGACAATCATAAGGCCTTCTTCACATATATCCATAATCTCAAAGGTAGCAGTCGGATCTGTTCAGAGCTGGTGGTCAAGGACTTCACATATACAAATGCCATAGATAAAGGAGATTTGGCTGACAGATTCAGGGAAAATGTCACCCCTCTGTCCCCCATCAGTAAATCTGGACATTCCCAGTACCTGCTCTCTTCCCCTTTTAACTAGCAATCAGGTCATCACTGCTCTCTCTCAGGCAAAAAATATAGCCTCCATGGGACCTGATAACATCCCAGGCTGCATCCTACATGAACTCTGGCAGGAACTTGCATTAGGCGCCCTATTCAACCAAAGCCTGAGTACTGGTTTTGTCCCAGCTGAGTGGAGGACAGCCACTGTCATCCCTTTACACAAAGGTGGAGCGTCCACTGATCTGGGAAATTATAGATTCATCAGGCTAACTAGCCTGATCTGCAAGGCCATGGAATGGATTATCCTGGACCTCATTAACAAGGACATTGGCAACCTCCAAACACTCGATCCCACACAGTTTAGCTTCATCAAGGGGAGGTCATGTCTGTAAAATTTGGTCGACTTTTTTGAGACAATCACCAAAGCCATGGATGGAGGGAAGACGGTGCACACCGCCTACCTTGACCTTGCCAAAGCCTTCAACACTATTTTCCACTCTGACCTAATAGATAAACTCTCTTGACTAGGCATCAGTCCGTATGTTACCAGGTGGGTAGCCAACTGGCACACTGATAGAACCCACCTAGTCAAAACAGGGGAAGCCACCTCAAGCAATAGACCCATATCGAGTGGCATACACCAGGGTTCGGTCTTGGGGCTTCTGTTATTTGAGATATACTTTTCTGAGACAGAAGCCAAAACCAGTGGACTATGGCTGACCAAGTTTGCAGATGACTGCAAGTTGGGAGCTGTCATCAGTTCCCCTAGTGACATGGACATCCTCCAAGAGGGTCTCACCCAAACAAATGACTGGTGCCAGAAATATGGCCAACAGCTGAATACAGAAAAATGCATCAGCATTCCCTTTGGGGAGAGAGATGTCCCCACAAATTATCACATTAATAACAATGTTCTAAGCACGCAGTCAGTCATGAGGGATTTGGGCACCTAGATTGATATCAGCCTGACTTTTGACCACCATGTTGCTTCCATTTATGGAAAGCTTTCTACTTGGGCCATCTCATAAGTAAGGGTATCTCATCCAAGGACAAGGAGGTCATAACATCCCTGTATTCTTCCTTTATAAGGCCCATTGAGTACAACGCCCCATTCGGCATGTACCTCGCAAAGCACATGCAGCAGCTGGAGAGACCACAGAGGTTTCTCACCAGGAGAATCCAGGGCCTAAAAAAATCTACCATACACGGATAGGCTAAAAGCCCTATCTCTCTACTCTGTTTCATAGAGACTTCTCAGGGGTGATCTCTGTATGGCATACAAGGTGATCTCGGACCCTCCCTTGATGTGAATGCTGCATATCCATAAGTCAAGCTCCACTCTGGTAACCCACACACGTGGCCTCAACCTGGTCTGTGAAATCAATAAGACTTGCTGGCGGGACAGATTTGTGTCCCAGAGACTTCCTCATCTATGGAATAGATTCCCTCTCCATGTTAAGCAGAGTACCTCTTTACCACTTTATAAGTGAAATCTGCATAACTGTATGCAAATAGAAAATACATCCCTGGGATTTCACCAGTGTCCCTGCTGGACAGGGGCATCGGGTGCTGATTTGTCTATGCATGGGCTAAACTCTTGGCCTCAGGGCCAGTAGTCTAGTAACTTCCTATGATTCTATGAATACATCTCCTAGCCTGTTCAGTCTCTCCACTACCCTCTGTCTTAGAGATACTTCACTGTGATCACCCCTCCATCAAAACAAAACATCTGCTCATACCCACCCTTAAGAATTATTTCAGATTTTTGTTTCAGAACTCTGATTCGATTGTGTGTGTGGGGACAATTCAGCCAGACCCTGGCTCTACTTAAGTTATACCCAAACCTCAATGTCACCAGTGCCTGGAAGCACAGCCCAGCTAACTCTCCTCCTTTAGTTATAAGCCATCCTTTCTCTAATGCATCCTTTACTCCAGCCAAAAATATAAGTCTGGTAGCATTAAATCTATATTATATTATATAAAATTACAGATCTACATGCATGGATATCACTCCAAATATCCTAGCCATTATTGAAGTATGGCTTAAGTCAAATATGAAAGATGCAGATATATTTCCTCCAGGCTATAACATTACGAGGACTCATTGACTCCACAGAAATGGAGGCGGAGTCACCCTACTGTATGCCAGCTTCTATAATCTCTCCTCCTATTCCAACTTCATACACAAATTTCACACCACCAAAATACTTGTAAAACTTCTAAAGCTAAACTCACAAAAATAACACATTGTATTATTGTGCTTTACATTTCCCCTGGAAATAACATGCCCATGTTTTCTCTCCTGGGTGTTTAGTATTGTTACTTACAAAATCATTCTGGGTAATGTTAGTATTGACTGGCAAAATGTAATCTTTGATAGCCCCTCATCCTTCATAAATCTATTTAGTCTGACTTAATGCTTTTGTTGTATCTAGTACGTGTTGTGATTAGTTAAGGGCACAATTCTTGATTAGATTTTAGTCCAACTGCAGTAAATATACCATCAGTGTAACCTATCCTAACTCCCAAAGTGAAAACTCCATACATACACACAGACTTACCATTCATCACCCTAATGCCCACCATCTTGAACCAACAAGGAATCTCACAAAATTTAACAAAACAGATGTTCAGCAGTATCCCAAGGTCCTTCAATTGGTCTGTACTAAAAACTCACTCATTAGATGATGCAGTTACAACTTTTAATACCTTTTTTAAACACCATAAATAACTATGCCCTCTATTTATAAAAATAATAAAAGTAAAACACTCCCCCTGGCTACCCATACTTAACAAACACGTGTACCAGAGATGAGGCTTGGTGGGAGTGACTAAAAAAGAAAAAAACTTTCAGCAGTGCAGGGAACTTCATAATCAAGCTAAAAAATATGCAAAGAAAATAAATAATACTATTACCTGCTGTAACTTAATCAGAAAAATGATCCAAAAAAATTCTGGTCCTCTATTCACACTCTGGCTCTAAAAGATCCATATTCCTCTCAAATCTGCTCCCCCTTGAAGTAACAACGAATTAATACTTTATAGAGAGCACTGCTTTCCTCTTCAACAGTGTATCGTGCTCCCCTACACAGACTCTTAAGAAGTTACCAACTGGCCCCTCACTACCACATTAACCTCTGAAAAACAGGAATCCAAACAATCCTTAGCCACAAATGCTAACAACTGTACCTTAAAACCTGTAACAGTCTCCTGTTAAAAAATGCTACTTAAAACCTTGCTCCACAGCTACCAACAGCTTCCCACCTGAATACCTCAAGATAGCAGCAAGAAGCCTCATCTTATGCAGTAGCCATCTTAATCAGTAGATCCACAAAGGAATGCTATGTCCCAGCTGTTTGGAAAAGATCATAGCAGCAAGAAGCCTCATCTTATGCAGTAGCCATCTTAATCAGTAGATCCACAAAGGAATGCTATGTCCCAGCTGTTTGGAAAAGATCATATGTCATCCTTACTGCACAAGAGAGGAAACTCTACAGAAGTCTCATTAACAGTCATCCCATTGCAATTCTCCCCCTCCTCAAAAATTCTAGAAAAATATAGCAATGCTCAACAACATCTCACAAAATGGCTCTTAACCAGTACTCAACCTGGATTCCACCCTTACCATAGTACAACTACTGCAGTATTTTCCTTTTTAGATAATACAAGGAGGAATGAGGTCTAAAAGGCAGCAGGACTTAAGTACGCTATGTAATGTTTGAGTGAGAAAGATTGGGTAAATTATAAATTATGTATAATGTGTGTAAATGGGAGTGTCCGTATGGTTTGTGATGTAAAATTCTTGCAACTACGATTGTGCCAGTGTGGTTTATTTTAATTTATATACATGTATGGTTGCCTGTGTAGTAAGTGATGATTTAATGAAGATGTTTCTTGTTTAAAAAAACAAAAAGCAAGAATTGAATAACTTGTGTGTAATATTGCTTAGGTTATATGATATATAGCAACATATCTGAAGTATGTTTGTTAATATAGTTTGGTTACTTTTATATGAATGTAAATTTGCCTATGTCACAAGTGATAATTCAAAAAATGCAAACAAAAAAAGAAACTCTGGTAAACTTATCTCTCATATATTTCTGGGTCTGTCCAAAACCTTTACCATCTTATGTAGCAAACTGCTCCTTCTGTGCCTATCCCCTCCTTCACTTTAGTGGTTTAAAAGCTACCTATCTGATAGACAGCAAACCGTTACATGACAACATGCTTTCTTTCCTTACCTCCCCATTACCACTGGTGTACCCCAAGGTTCAGTGTAATATTTTCATTAATGGCCTCTATACCTCTTCTAGGCAAGCATAACTTCTACACTGTGCTGATGATTCAACACTTGTATGTTCATCTGACACTGGCGCATCTTCTTGAAATTACACAAGAAGCCTTCAGCTGTGAAAACTGACTTCCCAATGCTAATTTATTACTCAACCCCCAAAAATCAAAACAACTCCTATTCCTTCCAAAGCACATCTGTTCTTTTCACTTAACAATACAGAGTTAGAAATTTTATCCCATACAAAACTGCTTGGTGTGACATTTGATGGCAACCTCAGATTTGAACTCCGCATTCAAAATAATATAAAAAAACTCACCAGAAACTTGGCATGCTTTTATAGACCTAAAAACTTTCTTACTAACTCTGCTAAAACCACCCTATCAACCACTTGCCTTCCTTCAGTCTTGTAGGATGCACCTATCCTTGCCGACTTGCAGGTATCTGTTAAAACTAAATGTGAAATATACTATAACAAGGTTTCTAAATTTGCTGCAAATAAACAATACTACACACCACTGCAAGGCCCTTAAGTTTGAAGTGGCGTGAACTATCCACTACTTGCACTTTGTACATCTAGCTACTGCCTACATCATTATTTATAACCCCCACACCTGTTTTGCACCAAGCTGTATTCTTGTGTCACCCAAACAAACCCCCTTCATTCTAATGATTAAAAAAAAAAAAAAGCTTCTCGCCATCTATAAACCTCAAAAAGCAATTTGTAATGGCCTTTACTGCTACACTATTGCCAGAAAATGGAAGTTCATTCCACAGGCTATTAGGACTGTAGCCTAGCATCCTTCTTCAAGCATCTTCTGAAAGACCCCTATTAAACTCCTGGTTTTTCTCATGCTATACTCCTGGCTGAACATCAGTCTTATCTAGTTTTGTCTACCACTGTCTGTACAGATTCTTTTACACGACCTCATCCTATCCCCTCCTCCCCATTTATACTAATCTATCCTAATTGTTTTCCAAAATTTTATGTACTATTTTACTTTGATTTTTCTTTTTGTAACATATTTTTGTGTGTCTCTGCTTTGCAGTGTTGATTATGTTTTTGAAATGTATCATTTGCAACTGTTTTTTTTTTTTTTTTTTTGTGTAATATCTTTGGCATTTTTTCCTCTGTTAAGTGGAACTTTCCTGTCTGGGCCTCTGCTGAAAATAGGCTCTTGTGACCCAGTTACACTTGTAAACAAATGTCAGTAAATATCTGTGGCTGTTATTTCACAGTAATGAAGTTGATATATGCTTGCCACATTGCTGAGCGGCAACATTTATATTACACTGCTGCAATTGCTTGCTCTTGGATCTTGATGGAACTGCATGTACTGCATACATACAGTGTATGTTTACGGATGTTAATGAACATAAAGGCAGGCTCATCAAGTACTAAACTAGCTGTCCTTTGTGGGCCTTTTTAAGTCTATCCAGTTTCTTTTTGTGTTTGAATTTAACCTGTCCCATTTGGTGTTGGATTGACCTTCCACATCCCATGGTCGGTAATTCTGTTCTACTCCTAGTGATAAGTAGGATCATACCATAGATAATTTCAGGGGACCCATACATGGGATAAAGCATTTTTGAGCTGCCTCTGTCCTTTAGTAGTACAGGTGACATACTTGGGATAATTTTTTTTGATTCCCATCCACACATCCTAGTTGCACTTGAATACGGACAAAGATGAACTTTGTTTTGTGTGGGTGAGAAGTCTGTTCCGGTGTAATGGTATCTGCTGAGAGATAAACCTGTCCCTCCAAACTGTTCTGTTGATGTTGAGAAAGATGTTTATCTCCCTAGACAGAGTTTTAGTTTTGAGTCAGGAATAAGACACTGCTTTAAAAGTATTTTTAAGACACTTTAGGTTTACTCAAACAAAGTTGTTAAATTTTGGACCGCAGATTTGTGAAAATGAGCAATGTTAAGTTGTCAATCTCGCCTTCATTCTTGCTTGATGGGTTCGGAGCCGATCCCTCGGCTCCGACTCGGCACTTGCTTTAGCTCGAGAACTCCTTTTACCAGCTCGAGGCAGCCCCATATCCCATGATGCAAGGCAGGAAGTACCCAGATCTCGTTTGCCGCTTCGCTTGGGAGGTCTTCTCTTTACCAGCTCCTGGTAAGTTGTTCACATTTGTGATATTTAAGCCCCTTTTTTAGTTTAAACTAATTTTTGATAGTTTAATTTTAATTTTAACCTTTTTTCTGACAGAAATCCCTGTCTCTTTTAATTTTTAGTCAGTCAATTTTCCCTATCCCATCCCCCCCCTGTTAGGGTGTGTGTGTTGGTGTTTTTTACTAAATACCTCTTGGTATTACTTTAATTTAATTTGACTGGTGTGTGTGTCTGTTGTGTTTAGGCACCATGTCTAAGGAGAGGGTTTCAGGTTTTAAGAAGTGTGACTCGTGCTGTCAGAAGATGTCTCTGACAGGCGGTCACACTTCTGCCTGTACTATTTGGGCCCTCTTCACCTGCAGGACTCCTGTGCTATTTGTCACTCCTTCAGCCAGAGAGTCCTGCAGGAGAGCATAATAAGTTGATTCTCAGGGGTCTTCTTAAGCCGGAGGGCTCTCCGGCTAAGTCGGCCCACAAAATCAACCAAAACTGCCAAGGCCCAGGCTTCTGTTTCTAAGCCTGCGGCCTCGGCTCCGACTTCGTATAGAGTCGAGATCGGCTCGGCTGGAGCGATTCTGATCCAAAGCTTTGGCCGATGGCTATCGGTGCGAATCTCTGACCACTGTGGTGTCGACTCGATCGGCTCCGACACCCACATGGCACGGGCATTGGTGTCGGCTCGATCGGCTCCGACACCCATGTGGCTGAGCATCGGTGTCGGCTCGATCGGCTCCGACACTGTTACCTTGGTAGCTGTGTCGGCTCCGGCTGGAGCCGATACATCGAGCGTTCTGCCGGCTCCGAAATCGGTGCCGACAGGATCAGTAGTATCGGCTCGATGGCCCATTCCAGGAAGAGGTCGAGGTCTCCTTCCTTGGAGCCGATACTTTCGGCTCGGCCGCCTCTTCTATCGGGCGGAGCCATCGGAGCCGATCTTCAAGGTCATCCAGGTTGTCAGATCATGACCTAGAGAGTGGTCAGTAGATTGCTCAAGTCACAGGTACTGGCCCAAATGCTACACAGTCCGTCTCAGCAGGCGACTGTTGGTCCACACCCGTTACTGTTCCTCCTTGACTCTACCCCAGAGTTTGGAGTTGGAGTCTTCGGGCATGGTTACTGCTACGGCTGGAGGGCGGATACCTCCTTCTGTCCCTTCAGCCCCTACTCTTATCTCCTCTTCCTTAGAGGGATTCGGTGGTCGGGCTTCCATGGTCTCCTCCGAGGGGTGAGTGGCATCGGACCCTTGTCCGAGCCGCTCTTCCCCTTGGAGCCTCGGCCTTGGTGAGCTCGGCTCCGACATCTGCCTCGGAGACTTCCTTCGGTGGCCCTGGAGTTCCTAGCTCTTGGGCGGGTTCTCTCGGACCTGCCTGGGAGGGGAGCATTCGAGGTGATGAAGAGTGTACTGGCCACTGGTATCAGTCAGCAGTCTCTTCCGTAGCTCCTCCCTCTATTGTACCTGTTGACATCTCTGCCACTTCTCTTGCTACAGGACCCAGAGATCCTCCGCCTCAGGTTTCCCCATTGGGAATTTCCCCTCTTCGAGGATTCTCCTGATGTTTCGGGAGATCCTCCTAGGAAGAGGACTTGTAAGAGGAAGCATGTAGACTCCCCTGAGTCTGTCACCGGATACTGACTTTGATGAGTCAGAGGGATCCCTAGATCCCCCTCTGAGGATGTCTCCTTCTCAGACATCCTAGAACTTCTGAAACAGAGGAAACTGGCCCACCAACAATCCCTCTGAGGATGAGTCAGTATACCTAGAGGCGTTTGGATCTCGGCCCTCCACCTCCTGGGTGTCTCCGCCTTTCGACCCCTTATGCAGGTTATTGCACGAAGGCGTGGACAGCTCCTGACTCTGTAGAGCCAGTCCCTAGGAGGCCTTCTAAATTTATCACTGCCCCTAGTGACAAACAATTCCTTACCAAAGGTGTCCCTGCTGATGCCATGGTGGTGGCTGCGGCCACCAAAAGGAACTTGCAGATCCTTCCGTGCCGTCCATCCTCCTAATAAGGACTCTAGGACCATGGATAGGTGCGGCAAGCGGATGTTTTCCTCAGCGACCTTTGCTATCGTTAAGCTGAATTATCTTTGTCACTTCACCAGACTCCAGAGATATCCTGAAGGAGCTGGGAGAGGTAGTTCAGGATCCTACAGCTGCAGGGGCCCAAGAAAAGATTGCTTCGCAGCTAGGAACCCTCAATTCCATTGCTAACTCCTCCATGCGGCTAATATCTTATGCTGCGGATGGGCGAGTAGAGCCATGAGCACAGGTGTGGCTCTTAGGCGCCAAGCCTGGATGCGGCTATGTGATTTCGCGGATCCCTTTAAGGCGTCCTTCACAAATTCTCCCTTTGATGGGTCAGCTTTGTTTGGCCCTCAGGTGAAGGAGACCTTGACCAGGTGTGAGCAGAGCGGCAAGACTCTTTCTGCTGTTGGAGTCCGTTTTCCACCCCTTCTAGGCCTTATCCCAAAGGACAGAAGGGTGGGAAGATAATGGTTCCGTAAATCCCAAGGAGTCACGCGGATTCACGTGGTCAGTTTACCCCTAGAGGCAGAGGGGTAACAACAACAGGCGCTCTAGAGGCAGAGGGGTCCGAAGAACCAGGGCAACAGGAGTCTCTTCCTGAGAAGCCTTTTCAGCATCCCTGAGGTGTTGCCCGGCTGTCCCTCCTTGGAGGCAGTCGGGAAGATTATCACTGTACCCAGAAGCCTGGCATTCCCTCACTCAAGACAGATGGGTACAGTCGATCATATCCAAGGGTTACATAATTCCTTTCGAGGAAAGTCCCTTCCCCTCAAGTTCCCTTCCAGATGTACCACCGGTCTAAGGGACATTGCAGAGTTAGAAATCAAAACTACTGCAAAAGAGCCATTCAGCCAGTTACAATAGACCATTCAGAGCCGGAATCTACTCAAGGTTCTTTTGGTCCCCAAAAGGCGGAGACTGGAGACCAATATTGGATCTCAGCAGACTCAACAAGTCTGTCAGGAAGACAAGATTCGAATGGTCACTCTTCAGTCAATTCTGCCCTTCTTACAGAAGGACAACTGGATGTGCTCAATAGATCTTCAGGATGCGTGCTATCACATCAAAATTCACAGGCGCTCCAGGAGATTTCTCCGCTTCGGCTGGGGTCCAGTCATTTCCAGTTCAGAGCCCTGCCCTTTGGTCTCACTACAGCCCCAGAGTGTTCACCAAATGCATGGCAGTGGTCACGGCTCACCTGAGGCGTCAAGGATTCCAGGTGTTTCCGTATCTCGACGACTGGCTCCTGTCAGCCACCACCAGGCATCAGCTTATACAAGCCAGGGATTACACAATAGACCTTTGTTCTCATTTGGGCATCTCAGTCAACTTGAAAAGTCATCCTTATCGCCCTGCCAGTCTATTACCTTCATAGGCAAACTTAAACACTGTTAGGATGTCAGCTACCCTTACAGAACAAAGAGTTTCAGACATTCAGACTCATGTCAGGATCATTCTGGCCAGCAAGAAAGTACAGGCCAGAATGGTTCTAAAGGTATTAGGTCTCATGGCTGCGGCCATTACTCTTCTTCCCCTGGCTCGATTTTACATGCGCCTCCTTCAGTGGATGCTGTTCACACAGTGGTCATACCAGCAACTCCCAATCGTCACCAGATTCTGGTGACACAAACATCAAAGAACATCTTGCTTGGTGGATCACATCGTCTCAGGTTCACCAAGGCAGGTGTTTTGTACCTCCGTCCCCGATAGCCACTGTCACCACGGATGCCTCCCTGATCGGGTGGGGGGGGGTCATTATCAGGGCAGGATGGTTCATGGGACGTGGCAACCGTTCGAGTACCATCTGCACATAAATGTCCTGGAGATGAGAGCAGTGCTTTTAGCGTTGCAAGCCCTCAACGACTTTCTTCCGTAGGGACAATTGCAGTCCACACAGACAACATGTCTGTAGTGTGGTATATCAACAAACAGGGCGGAACCAAGTCCTACCCCTTGTGTCGAGAAGCGCTCAGACTTTGGCAATGGGCGATCTCCTCTCATCGGTTTCTGGTAGCAGCATATCCCTGGGAAAACCAACATTATAGCGGACAGATTGAGCAGAGCTATTCTCATGCCTCACGAGTGGTCTCTCAAGCAATCCGTGGCGGAAGAGATTTTTCTGGAATGGGGTCCATGTTGCGATCTTTTGCTACTCCCCAAAACAGCAAATGTCCAGACTTCTTCAGCCTCTTCCCTCTATCAGGCCATCCCCCCAGAGACGCTCTGACCCAGGATTGGCCCCAGGGACTTCTTTATGCCTTCCCTCCATTTCCTCTGGTCCCTCAGGTGATCCAGAAAGCTACCGTTTTGAGAGCCAAATTGATTCTCATTGCCTTACTGGCCTCGACAAGTTTGGTTCCCGTTCCTCCATAGTCACCTTTTGGTGCAGCCGTGGCATCTGGACCCAGTGCCAGATCTACTGATTCACCAATCCGGACAGCTGCACCGGTCAATCCCTTCTCTCAACCTCACAGCATGGTTGCTCCACTTCCTTCCTTAGCCAGGCTTCCTTTGATCTCTAACCCAGTTAGAGATATCATAGTAGCTTCACTAAAATCCTCTACCAGGAGGATTTACACAAGCAAATGGAAACGTTTCTCTTATTGGGCTAAAGCCCAAAATATTGATCCTTTTACTGCCCCTGTTCAGGCAGTTCTAGACTTCTTAGCAGAGATTTTTCATGCAGGCTCCTCTTCTTCCACAGTCAGAGTTCAGTTGGCTGCTATTTCCAATTTTCATGTCGGGATAGCAGATCATAATATTATGTCCCATAGGCTCTGCAGGGCCTTCTTGAAAGGAATTTTCCTACTAAAGCCTCCAATCAGGAATCCTCCTCCTCAGTGGGATCTAAATTTAGTGCTGACATCCTTGATTCTTCCCCTTGAGCCAGCTGTTTCTTGTTCCTGAAATATCTTTCTTGGAAAACTTTATTCTTAGTGGCTATTACATCTGCCAGGAGGGTGTCTGAACTTCATGCTCTTCGGTTCGACCCCTATTTGATTTTTCACAAAGACAGAGTATCTTTGAGAACTAATCCATCCTTTTACCTAAGGTAGCTTCAAAAACAATCTGAATCAATCCATTGATCTCCTGTATTTTTCCTAACTACTCAGATAGAGCTGAACAAAAGCTACATTATCTTGGCGTCCACCGTCAGCTTAGATATTATTTGGACAGAACAAAAAGTTAGAAAATCTGATCAACTTTTTGTTTCCTATGCGGATAATAAAAAAGGCCTTCCTGTTTCTAAAGTGACTCTGTCCAGATGGCTTTCTTGGTCATCACTGAAATTTATCGATCAGGGGAAAACAGCTGTGCTCAAAACCTAAAGCACATTCAACTAGGAGTTTAGCTACTTCTACAGCTTTTCAAGCTAGACTACCTTTGGACACTATTTGTGCAGCGGCCACTTGGGCCACTCCTCACACTTTTGTTTCCCATTACAAATTGGACTTGGCCTCCAGGGACAGAGCCAGTTTTGGCTCTACAGTCCTCAAGAGTTTGTTCCATTGAGCCACCCAGGATAGAGGTGCTAGGGACGCGGTCCCATCAAGCAAGAATGAAGGCGAGATTGACAACTTAACATTAAGAAGATGTTCTTCATTCCACATTGCTGCAGTCCTAACCATCGGGTAGTCCGCTGTCCAGTCGGCCCGAATACCAAAGTATATGGCTGATGTCGGTCAAGGCGCATTAGACTGATGTCAGGGCGTCAGGGTACTAATCGCATGACCGGCGTCATATCCTCAGTCTTTTTTGCCGCATGGTCCGATGCAGAAGCAGTTTTGCGAGTGCAGGTTGGCGTTCTGAAATTTTCTGAAGTCGGAGTTTCAGACCGAATCAAAGTTGGCTAAGTACCCGTTGGGAACATTTTGTTTTTCTTGCCTCAGTATTTAACGCGATGGCAGAAAAAGTGAATAACTGTATTTCTTGTGGGAAAGAGATACCTCATAGCGATTACCATACTTTGTGTATACCTTGTTTAGGGACTGTGCACGGCGTTGTTGGATGCGCTCTTGTGCTAGATTTAACAAGCACTATTAAGAGAAGGTTAGACTGTGCCAGGTTAGTGTTTGGGAAGCGTTGTAATTATAAAATGCCGTCGGATGCTCCGGCGCCGCTTCGTCAAAAGCGCAAGGACAAAGCAGCAAAGCCTAGGGTTGAAGAACCGGCAGTCCCGGACGTCGGTTCTTTAGAAGGCTCAGTGGAGCCAGAGGTTTTGCCAGGAGTTTCTGTGGAGTCTCAGGCTGAGACTTTACTGTTACAGGATGTGCCCTCTCAGGAGGTAGGCCAGGCTGAGGGGGCTTCTCAGGTAGCTGTTCTTCCCTCTCTTCCTAAGGTAGTTAGAGCCTCTCCTTCTGTTTCCAAGACTTCTTTGAGAGGTAGGCCAAGTTTAGCTTCAGTGGGGGCTTCTCCTAGCACTTCAGGTTCTGTGCCTAAGAAACATATGCTTAAAATGGCAGAGGATTTGATTACTATGATTAGAGGTTCTATGCCCCCTCCTGATAAGAGGCCTAGGGTGGAGCCTGAGTTTGAGAGTTTTGAACAGTGTTCAGAGGCTTCTGAGTCTTGGCTGAAGACTTGCAGGAGTATCCTCATTATTCTGATTCTGATGTGGATGATTCCACTCCTTCAGCTTCTCCTCCTGAGGATTTTTCATTTTCAGAGACTCTGCATTCCATGAGGAGCATTTTAAATGGGAAGGCCAAGATTTCTCTGATTCAGGAAGAGGCTTAGAGAATTCTTGTTTTACCCCAGCATAGGCCCTTAGCTATACCTCCTGTGTTGAATGTGGTGGAAGATGTTTTTGCAGAGGCTTCCCTGAACCCTGATTCTTTGCCTCCTGCCCCTGTTAAACCTGATAGGTACTATAGGGTGCCTGAAGCTCATAAGTATCTTTTAAGAGTCCTAGGGCAGACCCAGAAATTGTTTCTCAGGGGCCTAAAGGTGTTAAGGCCTCTGTTGTTAAAATCCTGTTCCCTCTGATAAAGAGGCAAGGTCTTTGGATAGATGGGGAAAGAAAGTGTATACTTCTTCCACTTTAGCCATGAGGGTTGAATTGTCAGTTTCACATGCTAAAATATCAAAATTATCTCCTTTCACAATTGAAATCTAAGGTGGATGCTCTGGCGGAAGGTATTGAGTGTAAAGAGTTGCTGGATTTAGTTCATGTGTCTGAACAAGTGGGTAAGCATTCTTTGCAATGTGGTTTTGATGCTGTGCAGGCCTCCTCGAGGGTGGCTGCCACTGGTTCTGTTCTTAGCAGGCACGCTTGGTTGAGGGATCAGAATTTAGCTGAGCATGTTAAGACAAGGATTTTGGATGCTCCTTTACAGTCTGATGTGTTGTTTGGTTTGCCTGTGGAAGCAGTTTTAAAGAAAATGGAGGACAAGGCTAAATCTATGCAGACTGTTAAAGATTTTTTGCAGGTGCAGCCTCCAAAGTTTAGCAGAAATTGGCCTACTAAGGGATGGACATATCCTGCTTATGATTCCCAGTCTAGGGGTAGGTCTAGTCGTGGTAGGGGCAGAGCTCAAGGTTCTTTTAGGCCTAGAACAGGGAGTTCTCCTGCTCAGACTTCTGGTGAGGGCAGGGGTCAGTCCTTTCGTAAACAGACCCAATGACCTGCCTTTTCAGCTGCCAGTACATTCTCGTCTGGCAGCTCCTTTGGGAGGAAGACTGTCTCTTTTCAAAGAAAATTGGGATTTAATTACTCAAGACAGATGGGTTTTGGATATCATTCACCACGGTTACAGGTTTTATTTCCATACCTTGCCCCTTTCAAAGGCATGCCAGGCGTTCCTCCTCCACAAAGGAAAGAGGCTCACAAGCAAATTTCTCTGTTACTCCAAATAGGGGCCATTCAGCCAGTCCCTGTACCAGAAAGGGGCCTAGGATTTTATTCTCGCCTGTTCCTAGTACCAAAGAAGGGGAACACGTGGAGACCAATTTTGGATTTATCTATCCTCAACACTTATCTGGACATTCCCAAGTTCAAAATGTTGGCGTTACAACAGCTTTTACCTCTGCTGGGCAAAGATCACTGGATGGTAACTTTAGATCTCAAGGAAGCTTACCTTCATGTGCCTATAAGACTAAGTTGCAGAAAGTTTCTGCGTTTAGAGCTGGAAATTCTCATTATCAGTTCTCTGCATTGCCCTTTGGCTTATCTACTGCCCAGAGTATTCACAAAGGTTCTGGCTCCAGTGATAGCTTACTTCAGGCTAAAGGAATTCAAATCTATCCTTATTTGGACGACTGCCTGATTCTGGCTCAAGAAAAGGAAGACCTTCTACAGCATTTGGAATATGTCATAGCAGTGCTAAGATGCCTAGGGTATTCTGTGAACGAAATAAAGTCCAGTCTAGTACCCTCTCAAGACATGTGCTTTCTGGGTGTGAGACTGAATACAGCAGCCCAGATGGCCTTTTTAACCCCGCACAAACAAAAGAATCTTTCCAGTTACTTCCATCAACTATCTCTTCAGTCCGGGCTGACTGCAAGGACAGTCCTTCAAGCCTTAGGGTTCATGGCATCTTGTATTCTGGTGCTTCCCAATGCCAAACTGCATATGAGGAAGCTGCAATGGTATCTCAAAATGTCTGGACACAGCACTGCCAGGATTTGGACACTGTCATTCAAATAATACCTTGCATTCAAAAAGAATTTTGTGGTGGGCTCAGGAATGTCACCTAAACAAGGGACTCTCTGTGACCCGGCCAGAGGCGAGTCAGATTTTAACGACAGATGCCTCGGACATTGCTTGGGGAGCTCATCTAAATGGAAAGTGGATACAAGACAAGTGGCCTGCCAGACTACAGCATCTACATATCAACATGAAGGAGATGTTAGCAGTCCAGTTTGCATTAATGGCTTTCAAGGAGTTACTTCTTCCAGGGCAGGTGTTGATTCTAACAGACAACACAACTGTCATGTGGTACATCAACAAACAAGGGGAACACATTCTTATCCTCTATGCAGGCAAGCAATGATTTTATGGGAAACTGCGCTCAGCTTGCAACTAACTCTTCAGGCAAGGTTTCTGCCGGGAGCACAGAACTCCTTAGCAGATGTGTTAAGCAGACAAATCATGGATCCCCACGAGTGGAAACTGGATCTTCATGTATTTCAGAAATTGACAGTGTCATGGGGAACTCCAGACATAGATCTGTTCGCTTCTCCACTAAACCACCAGCTGCCAAAGTTTTGCACAAAGGGGTTTCATCACACAGCTTGGAAAATGGATGCTCTTTCTTTCAGTTGGAAAAATCTTCATGTGTATGCCTTTCCACCTCTGCCTCTTCTTCCAAAGGTGCTCCTAAAGGTCAGACAAGACAAGCCAAGGATGATTTTAATAGCTCCAGATTGGCCTCGGCAACACTGGTACCCACTACTAAGGAGTCTTTGATTCCACATCTGTTATCTCAGAAGGACGGTCACCTGCTCAATGTCAAGCTTCACTCTCTTCATCTAACAGCCTGGCATATTCTGTTTTGAAACACAGCAGGTCTCAACTTCCTCAACAAGTTTTAAATGTGATTATGGAAGCCAGAAGACCTAGTACAAGGAAAGTGTATGCAGAAAAATGGAAGAGATTTTTATTTTGGAGTGCAGCAAAGAATTTGGAGATTTCTGAGCCTAATTTGAGTGTGGCTCTTCAATATCTTACTGAGTTATTGGACAAAGGTTTGTCCTTCTCTTCCATTAAGATTCATGCTGCAGCAATTTCAGCTCACTATGATTGTGACCCACCATTGTTTTCTCATCCTTTGTTCAAGCAGTTTCTTAGAGGGGCAAAGAATATAAGGCCCCCGTAGAGCTCCTACTCCTGCTTGGGATCTCAATTTTGTGTTGGAAAAACTTACTCTACAACCTTTTGAGCCTGCGGCTACTGCTGAATTGAAATACTTGTCATGGAAGACTGCTTTTTGTTGGCTATTACTTCTGCAAGAAGGGTTTCTGAGTTGCAGGCCCTTATGGCAGTAGAGCCTTTTGATTTTCCATAAGGATAGGGTATCATTACGTACTAATCCTTCCTTTATGCCTAAGGTGGTTTCTAGTGTGGCTTTAAACCAAACTATTCATTTGCCTACTTTCTATGCAGATCCCCAAAATAAGGAAAAGATTTTGCACACTTTAGATGTACATAGGCAGTTGCGTTATTATTTAAGCAGGACTAAGGATTTCAGGCAGTCTCAGCAGTTGTTTGTTTCTTTTGCTTTGAGTTCTCAGGGCAAGCCTGTGTCTAAGCAAACTATTTCTAAGTGGATTGGGTTTTGCATTTCATTTTGTTATTCCCATCATGGCAAGGAGATTCCAGCTGGGGTTAGGCCTCATTCCACTAGGGCTACTGCCACTTCAACAGCATTTCTAAGGGGGGTGGCAACTAAGGATATTTTGGAGGCAGCTACTTGGAGTTCAGTGCATACTTTCTCTAAGCATTACCACCTTCCTCTCTACTCTAAATCTAGGGCTGGTTTTGCCACAGCTATTTTGCAAGGCATGTTGACAGCTCCTGCTTCCTTATGATTTGCCAGCCTCCCTTAACTCTGCTTTGGGATTCTACCCAATGGTTAGGACTGCAGCAATGTGGAATGAAGAACATAGTACAGTTTTGTACCTACCATAAATGTAGATGTTAGGATCCACATTGCTGCAGTCAATTCCCTCCTTCCCCTCTGTGTTTAGGGGTGGTGGTGTGGGTTAGGATATACTCTTGTACATTTGTATATATTGTATATATGTTTGGTGCAGGGTTTTTGGTTTTTGGTTTGGGCCTTGTCTTTTAGGGTCTTCTGACATCTGGGGCAAGAAAAGACTGAGGATATGACGTCGGTCATGCGCATTAGTACCCTGACGTCCTGACATCAGTCTAATGCGCCTTGACCGACGTCAGCCATATACTTTGGTATTCAGGCCGACTGGACAGCGGACTACCCGATGGTTAGGACTGCAGCAATGTGGATCCTCGAACATCTACATTTATGGTAGGTACAAAACTGTACTTTATGTACCTACCATAACGTTCCATGTTAGTTGTCTTCTCTCGCTTTCTTTCTTGCGACCCTCCCTCCTTCCCCCTGGCCTGGACAGACCTTGTATAAGAAACTGTTATGCTAAAGACCATTCAGACCTGGTCCTTTTTCCATCTGTAAGTTTCTTCTTCCTTTGGGAAGTATTTTATGCTTGGTGTTATTGCCCTTTTGTCAACAAACGAGATCTGGGTACTTCCTGCCTTGCATCATGGGATATGGGGCTGCCTCGAGCTGGTAAAAGGAGTTCTCGAGCTAAAGCAAGTGCGAGTCGAGGATGCTCGAACCCATCAAGCAAGATAGAAGGCGAGAGAAGACAACTAACATGGAACGTTATGGTAGGTACATAACTTCTTATTTTGCCCCTTACCACCCACATGCAGTGGCAGACAGTCTTATACAGCCTGTATAAACTACTTATTTAAACGTAGCAGTCCTGAGAGTAGTCTAACGCAGTAATAGTGTTGCTGTAACCTGCTTCATGCTATTTTCCTATGTAATTTGTCATGTGCATGTGCTGAGGTATGCAGACAGTACTGTATCTCAGCATTCATTTCCACATTTCAGGAGTAGTAGTATGATTACTGTTATGATAGCATTGCTTTGTTGTTCTCTTTGTTGCTATAGTGAAATAAGTATTTTTGTGTAGGAGGATGTGGTGGGTATGCTGTACAGTGTGGTTGCCATGGTGGTGAAGTAAGCAACATAACATTCTGTTTCCCTATTTCAGATACATGTGGAAGAGGGTGCCTGAAATGCAGACCTTATTTATTAAATGATGATTTTTGTTCAGTTTTTTAATAAAGTAGCTAATGGTTATGGAACACTTTACACCTCAGAAACTGTATGGGATAGAACCGTTCTTGGTTGTCATTTATTATAGTTTCATCTCCAGTTGCATGTTACTTTAAGTAACATGGAATGCTGCCTTATAATACAGGGCTGTGCTCTCTCTTACTGATCAGCTGGTTTGTGTACAGATGTGTAAAGCTGTGCGATGCCAGATGGTTTGTGTACAGATGTGTAAAGCTGTGCGATGCCAGATGGTTTGCATTTTCTTGATTTTCACCTAAGCTACGTAAAGCATGTAAATAAAATGCAAAGAAACCACCAGGCATCGAACAACTGGAAAGTGGTACTTGCGGAAAAACAAGGCTGTCATTGTGTCATGGGCAATGCAATATCTAATAAAATGTCTTGAATTTAACTCTAGCAAAAGCAATTGTGTTCAGCAGACCACTAACATAAAAATGGGCCTAGATCAAGTGATTTAATTTTTGTGCGCACACTATTTTTTTCTCTGCCAGGGAATGATTGGAGAAATGTATCCCAGGTCTTGTACTGATGTGGATTTAGGATTTCCTTTGTCTTTTCATTAAAGAGGAGTAAGATGAGGGACACTTCTAGCTCAACAAAGGACATCCGAGGGACTTCCAGTAGTGTTTCTTTTTTACTTCATCAGTGAATAAAGTGTTGCAGTTTAGCTTGTAATGCTGAAGGGTGGAAATGATGCATGATCTAGCACCATGTCTCAGCTTTGCCACATCCGGTATCCTGTTGAGCTTAATTAGTATGCTTGTAGAGCAACCTCCGACACCAAGATATGCCCCAAATCTGAAGTGTGAGATGACAACATCATATGTTTGATTACTTTACGACCAGACAGGTTACAGACTTTTCAGCTGAAGAATTTTCTTTTAACAGATTGTATTGCTGTTAAAAACCTGTTCCAACTGAGGGGAGAAATGCACTCACTTTGTTTAATGTTTATGTATGGGCAGGTATGATCTCAAAAGCCTCATCTCCTTTTAGTTTTTGAAATCTATAGTTATATTAGAGCCCAAGGTATTGACATCTGTTCCACTAAAACTTTTATGTTATGGACAATTGTTGCAGTAGATTTTACAGTTTTGCTGCAGGGATGAGAGAACTGTCCCGCACTGAAATTCATTTGTTTTTTTTTTTTAATGTGGTTAGCTATAAATACGTTTGGAAGGTATTTTATTTGAAGAAATACTTTCTGCAGTTTTCATTGTTGCATTGAAAGTATACCCTTAAAAATGTAAAAAAAAAAAAAAAAAAAAAAAACTTGATTAACAACATAGTGATAACCAACTTAAGCATTTCACTTGAATATGCCTTTACTTTTTTCTGTATTGTAATAGGTTTGTAGTAGTTTTTGCTAAATATAGATGTAAGCTGATGAGAGTGTGTGAATTGCACATGCAGACGCAGTGTTGCAAACTACATGTACATCAATTTTCACTGACCCACTGTGGAGCTTAAGAATGACAAGTAGATGGCATATTTGGAAACTGCTCTTTTGGTTTGCACATTAGTGTGGTGATTTATTTATTTTTGATTAGAATGTATTTGCAGAGTTGTAACACCTTTTGTGTAGGTATGGGAATTTTGCCCATCCTGATAGCCATATCTAAACCGACTGGTGCAGTACATGGCTGAATAATGTTCTGAAGGTCTAACAGTAAAGATGTATTTTGGGAAGAGTTAAATTGACCTTCTGGTCTCTAACTGTCTTCCTGGTTGCTGTGCAGCATAATTGACTTTTGTATCTATCAAGTCTTAACAGGAAATAGTGGTTTGCTTCTGTTTAAGTACATTGTATTGTGCGATTGGTTCATTTGACTTTACTAGAAATAGATAACTTGTTACATGTGCATCGTGCAGTTGAAATAGAGTAAGTTTATTGTCCATAAGAAGGAGTGCAGATTTATAATAATTTGAAGATACAGAACCTCACCATATGTACTTTTCACTTGTGAAAATGGCAAAAAACATTACTCACTATGATACTTTGAGCATCCGCATGTTCATAGTTGGTTACTAGGCATATAATACAGGAGGCTGTTAAGGAGCCTAACCCAAATTCCCATTTGTCTCACGACACTCTCTGGTTAAATGAATGCCCAAGGTTACATAATAAGAATAAGAGAGCTGAGGGGGTACAAACCCTGAATCACAGGAAGTATCTTGTTAATAGCTCATAGCCTTAATATCAAGAATTATCTCTTGATATTCTTTGTATTGCCATTCTTATTTCCTGGTGAATGTGATTTCAGAAATTGAACACCATTTTCACTGTGCTCATTCTTGGTTGCTTGCACCTCTTGAAAAAGTTTTAACAGAATAGTCTTGCTGGTCCATTGGGATGGTACATAACTGCAGCATAAAGTTACATAAGATTGATTGTTGGCATGTACTAGGTTAATAACCACTTGGGCCTTGATAGACTTGGCCTTTATAATCCTGCATGTATTCTGCAAGATTTTTGAGTCTTGGATGTTATTTTAAGGGGAATGTGTAAGCCAGGACTCTGTCCATTAGAAACATAGGTGTTCGTCCTAGGGAGACTTTGATTTCCAATCACTAGTCCAGGTTACTTTGATTTCCAATCACTAGTCCAGGTTATGCTTTAATAAAATTATGGAAGAACTCTGCTTCATGTGAATGGGAAGTCTGTTCCAGAGGAGGGGAATTGTCTGAAACACATACCTCTCAATCCAGCATGTTCTGATGTTCTTCGTGTTTCACTGTTGCAGTCATTACATTTGGGTTGTCTGCCTGCAGGTAACCCTCAGCTGACCTGAATATCAAAGTCTTGGTTCCCTCCATCAGATGCCTTCTCTTCTTCCATGACGTCAGGTCGTCAGGGGTATAAAGCATGCAGTAGATGCCATTACATCAGTCTTTCTTGCCGCGCGGTGCCCGAAGCAGAAGCAGTTCACAAGTGCCAGTTGGTCGACTACTGAAATTGTCGTTTTCGAGTTTCAGCACCAAAGTCTTCAAAAAAGCCAAGTACCCTGTTGGGGATCCTTTTTCTTGCTCTAAACCGATGTCAGTAAAAGTTAACAATTGTATTACTTGTGGAAAGCAAATACCTCAAAGATTTTCATTCGTACCACATTCCTTGCTTAGGCCCAGACCACAACGTCCCTTGTTGTCAGTTTTGTGCCTTAGTCAATTCTTTAACTGTTCATCGGTTCATTTTTGCATCTAAATATTTCGGTACTCTATCCAGAAATGACTTCAGTAAGCCATCCGTCTCTTTATCTTTGTTTTTTTGGAATGTCGGTAGAGACAGACTGCATAGGTCCAAAGCTGCCAACGATGCTTCCGTTAAGCTAGTCGCCATTTCGCCGGTAATCTGGCGCTTTTGTAGCCCCTGATGCCCACTACTACAGATTCGCAGGCCTCTACTGAGATCCATTTGGAGTCCGGTATGCCGCGAGATGCTTCTTCCATGGTTGAAACCATACCGCGAGATGCTTCTTCGACCATGGAACCTGCGGATGTCTCTACCCTGGATGGGTCCAGAGCCGCTGTGCAGGCACCGGCTTCTGTGGGTGCATTCAGGCCTACTGACTTGCATTTCAAACTGACGCCATCTTTTTCTTTAAGGCCTAAAACTCGAGCCACGCCTAAAAAACTGCCATCCAAACTGCATGGTCAGGCCCATATGCCTAAAAAACAAATAAGAATGGCTGAAGACATTATTACTCTAATTAGTGGAAGCCAGCCTTCACACTCTGAGACCTAGAATTGATTTTCCTTCTGATTGTTCTGATCAGAGTTCTGAAATTTCTGTTTCTTCTGATTACCAGGATCTGCCCTTATCTATCTATGAGGATTCTGATGCAGAGGACTCCATTCCCTCTGGTTCCCCTCCAGGAGATTTTTCTTTTGGTGAAACCTTGCACACTCTTAGGGAGCATTTCCACTGGGAAAGCCAGGATTACTCCGACTCCAAAAAGAGGCTTGGAGAATTCTTACTCCTACTTCAACACAGGCCTTTAGCTGTCCCTCCTGTTCTGGACGTTGTAGATGATTCCTTCTTGGAATCTAGCCTGGCCCCAGACACTTTACCTCTGGCTCCCATGAAACCTGACAGGTAGTACAGAGTACCGGACTCTCACAAGTTCCTCTTCAAGAATCCTACTGTGGACCCAGAGATATTTCCCAGGGACCTAAAGGCATTAAGGCTACTGTTGAGAAAAACCCTACCCCCCTCTGATAGAGATTCCAGGGCCTTGGACAGATGGAGTAAGAAGGTATATATTTCTGCTACTTTGGCCATTAGGGCTTTAAACTGACAGTTTCATATGTTAAAGTAGCAGCAGCATATTATGGGACTACTTAAACAGAAAATGATGTTGATTCCTGACTGTGCTGAAAATAAATAATTACAGGATTTAATGCATTCTGCTGAACAAGTTGGTAAACATACTTTGCAATGTGGTTTTGACTCTTTAGAAGAATCTTGCAGGGCTGCTGTCATTGGGTCTGTTCTTAGAAGGCATGCTTGGCTTACGGAGCAAAATTTGCCCGATCATGTTAAAGCTACATTACTGGATGCTCCCTTAAACCAAGACTGCCTGTTGGCAACAAAGCAGAAGACGTCCTTAAAAAGATGGTGGAAAAAGGTAAATCTATGCAAACTGTTAAAGATTTCCTACAAGTACAGCCTTCCAGATTTAGTAGGCATTGGCCTTCTAAGAATTGGTCCTTTCCTGTCTCTTCCAGGCCTTCTCAGTCCAAACCCAGGAACAGCAGACTACAGTCTCAAGGTACTCACAGGCCTAAGCAATGGGGGGCTCCCACTTCCAGAGCTGGAAGTAGTAAGACACCCCCCTATGGAAAATTGTCATAATGACTTAACCTTAAACCTTCCAAGCCCTGCTCAACTGACTGCTCCCTTAGGGGAAAAGATCGCCCTGCATGCAAAAAACTGGGAACTCATTACCCAGGACAAATGGGTTTAAAATAGTTTCCCAAGGATACAGATTCCACTTCCACACCTTACCAACCCCATGCGGTTGGCCAGACCTATCCCCAAATCAGTGGGCAGAGGCTCAAAAGCAGGTTCTCTCTCCTTCTAAGTATCAGGGCTATTCAACCTGTCCCAACAGAAGAAAGGGGACAAGGTTTTTACTAAAGACTTTTCCTGGTACCCAGAAAAGACAGCTCCTGGCATTCTGTCCTGGACCTCTCTATTCTAAACACCTTTTTGGTAATTCCAAAATTCAAAATGCCAACACTTCATCAGCTGCTTCCTGTGCTAGGCAAAGATGCCTGGTTGGCAACCTTAGACTTAAAGGAAGCTTACCTGCACTGCACATTCCAGTAAGGGAATATTGCAGGAAATACCTACGCTTCAGAGCAGGCTACATGCACTATCAGTTTTCTGTACTTCCCTTTGGCTTATCTACTGTGCCCAGAGTATTCACAGTGCCTAGCTCCAGTCATTGCATTTTGCAGGCAAAGAAATATTCAAATATACCCATACCTGGACAATTGTCTAATTCAGGCAGAAAGTTAGGACATGCTACTAAATCATCTGGCATTCGTAAAGAAACTTCTAACCATACTGGGGTACACCATAAACGAAAAGAAATCTTATCTAGTACCCTGCCAACAAATTGTATTCCTGGGAGCAAGCTTGAACACAACTTCCCAGATGGCTTACCTCACGACAGAGAAACACGTTTATTTGACAGCCTACTTCAAACTACTGGCCACAAAGACCCAGCTTTCTGAAGGGAAAATACTGCAAGCCCTAGGGTTCATGGCCACTTGCATTCTACTAATTCCATGTGCAAGGCTGCATATGAGGAAACTACAATGGTATCTAAAAAGCCTATGGTGCCAACATTCTCAGGACCTGAAATCAAGGATTCCTGTCATTCCTTGTATAAAGACAAAGCTCCTTTGGTGGGTAGAGGCCTGCTACCACAACAAGGGACTGCCATTCACTCTACCCCCTGCCGCCCAAACCCTAACAGATGCATCAGACTATGCATGGGGGGCTCACTTGGCAGGGCAGTGAATTCAGGGCAAATGGAACTGAGTCAGATGCACCTGCATGTCACTCAAAAAGAAATGTTAGCTGTGCAGAATTCTCTGACAGCCTTCAAGGACCACATTCTTCCAGGACAATTATTGATAAAGACAGACAACACCACTGTTATGTGGTACATAAACAAGCTGGGGGGAACCCACTCGTATCCTCTCTGCAGACTAGCCATGGCACTGTGGAACACAGCCTTGAGCTACCAAGTGCACCTACAAGCTCAGTTCCTGTCAGGCAAGCTAAATTCATTGGCAGACTACCTAAGCAGAAATCTCATGGACCCACACAAGTGGAAACTGGAACCAAAGATATTCAACATTTTGAGAAACAAATGGGGGAACCCAGAGATGGACCTGTTTTGCCTCCCCTCAGAAATACCATTTGGACAAATTCTGCACAAGGACTTCCCACACTCAAGCTTGGAAAATGGATGCCCTGTCCTTCACCTGGGAAAGCCTCTCAGTTTGTGCCTTTCCCTCTCTGCCTCTCCTCTCAAAAGTTCTGCTAAAGATCAAACAGGACAAACCAAGGACAATACTGATTGCACCAAACTGGCCACATCAGCACTGGTGTACCCCCTCTTGTGCAGTATGTCACTGCTGGAACCATGGCACCAGCCTCAGACCCCTTCCCTGCTGTCCAAGCAGGAGGGCCAGATTCTGCACCCCCAGCTTCAAACCCTCAACCTTTCAGCCTGGTTAATTACCTGAGCTCTCCAATAACATCCCTCAGTAAGCAGGTACTAGATGTCATTCTGGAGGCAAGGAGGCCTAGTACTAGAAAATCCTATGCTGAAAGGTGGAAAAGATACTGTTCCTGGAGCCAGACTCTGGGGTGGGGGGGACAGCAGTGCCCAGCTTACCATATATTCTTCAATACTTAACCGAGATGCTCCACAAGGGCCTTTCCTTCTCATCAATTAAAATTCATGCCTCAGCTATTTTTGCACATAATACTGAGCCACACCTCTTCTCTCACCTCCTGCTGAAACAATTCCTCTGAGGGGCCAAAAATTTAAGACCACCCAGGAGAGCCCCTGCTCCAGCCTGGGACCTTAACTTTGTATTGGAAAAGCTCACTCTTCCTTTTGAGCCAGCTGCAACTGCAGAGTTAAAATTCCTTTCTGGGAAAGCAGCCTTCCTTCTAGCAATCACTTCAGTAAGAAGAGTGTCTGAATTACAGGCCCTAATGGCAGTGGAGCCCTTCATCATCTTCCATGCAGACAGGGTGTCCCTCAGGACCAGCCCTTCCTTTATGCCCAAGGTGGTATCCAGTGTGTCCCATCAGTCCATTCATTTGCCAACCTTTTTTCTTAATCCGAAAAACAAAGGAGAACGAATACTGCACCCTTTGGACGTGCACAGGTAACATAGATTTTATTTTAACAGGACTAAACCTCTTCGAACTGAACAGCTGCTAGTTGCCTTTGCTGCAGGGACAGAGGGGAAGGCCATTTCAAAGCAAACCATTTCTAAGTGGATAGGCCATCACATTCATTTCTGTTATAAGCACCATGGAAATCCTACCCCACAGGGGATAAGGTCACATTCCACCAGGGCTACATCTACCTCTACAGCCTTTCTCAGAGGTGTCCCTACCTGGAACATCCTAGAAGCTGCTACCTGGAGCTCTGTACATAACTTCACCAAGCATTACCACTTGCCTATTTTTTTCTAAATCCAGAGCTGGTTTTGCCACTGCAGTCTTGCAGGGCTTAATAGCTGGTCCTAATGCTCTCTAACTTCCTCCTCCCTTCCTTAGCTTTGGGAATCTACCCAAATGTAATGACTGCAAAAGTGAAACACTAAGGACATAGGACAGTTGTGTACACTTATCATAAATGTAGATGTTAGAGTGTGTTCACTGTTGCAGTCCTGGTTACCCTCCCTCCAGCCCCCTGGCTTCTCTTGGCTATACCTTTCTTCTTGTTTTAGTGTATTTCAGCTTTCTGGTGTATTTACTTTTTGTTGGAGGTGTAACCTTAAATATAATTGCTTCCCATTATGGGGGCACTTGACATCTGGGGCAAGAAAAACTGAAGTAATGGCGTCTGCTGCATGCTTTATACCCCTGACGACCTGATGTCATGGAAGAAGAGACAGCATCCAACGCAGGGATCCAAGACTTTGATATTCAGGATGGCTGAGGGCTACTTGCAGGCAGATAACCCAAATGTCATGACTGCAACAGTGAATACACTCGAACATCTACATTTATGATAAGTGTACACAACTGTACTTTTTAAGACTCCAGTAAAGTTCAAGATCATAGATTGAGTAGTGATGTTATTGGTTTTGCAGGCATCCAAAAGGTCCATCAGAGCAGGATCCAAGGATGCCTTGTTTGCCAGGCATAGATAGTCTGTCAACATTCTGTAGGAAACGGAGTAGAGAGATAAGGCTATGAGGTAGTTTGCATAAGACATTGTATCTTTAAGTTCGTTTGTGGTAGCATTTCACTCTGAACACTCCTTTACTGTGCTTTTACATTAATAGGACTGGGATTATAATTCTAGTGGCAGTATGTGTTTACCTGGTCTGTCTGTGCTGGGAAAAAAACAAAAGGGCTCCAAGTAATTTTTTTTTTCACTTCACTTATATTCTGCGACTTTACTTCAGTTTCAAAAAAAATGTAGTGCCTGCTGCTGCTTTAAGTGGTTAATTTCACTGTATCTGCTAGTTGTAGTGCTGTTGTAGGTAGTTGTGTGGTCTTGTCTCACTTGGGCTACAGACCAGCTCTACATTGGAAGGGTGTTTTTCTGCACCCTTGTGGCAGAGGTGTATTGATCTGGCTTGTCTGAGTTGGGGACTGTTGGTGGAAGGATAGTGTGATGTCCTTCAAGGATGCATCTGCAGTCATAACAAATGGGTTGTCCTGCCTCAGGCAGCCCTTCAGTCGGCCAGATTCCAAAGTCTGGGTCTGGCCTCGGCTGATGTCGCACTTCACCCAACGTCATAGCTGCTAGGGTATAAAGGCATCAGCCGACGCCATTTTCCCCAGTCTTTCTTGCCGCGCAGTGCCCGAAGCAGAAGCTGTTCGCAAGTGCCGGTCGGTCAGATCCAGAGATTTCAACATACCGAAGACTTCTAAAAAGCTAAGTACCCCGTTGGGGACTCTTTCTTGCCTCAGCCGATGTCAGACAAAGTAAATAATTGTTTAACTTGTGGGAAACAAATACCTCATAAGGATTTCCAGTCTTACTGCCTTCCTTGCTTAGGCCCAGACCACGACGTATCAGCTTGTTTAGCCTGTGCTTCCTTCAACCGACGGACTCTCAGACGTCGGTCGGAGTTTGCAGAAGAGTTTTTTTCGCTCCACTTTTGCATATAAAATGCCGTCGGAGACTCCGACTACACATTTAGCTAAGAAACACAAAGAAAAGGACCGACACTCGCGGCCCGCGGTTTCGGCCGAAACCACGGTTAGGCCTACCGCGAGTGTCTCGGTTTCGGCTGAAACAGAGACCTCTGTTCTCCCTTCGGCTGAAAGCATGCCTCCGATAACCGAGGCCACACAGGCCATGGCTGAGTCGGCTACAGAAATTCCTGCTGAAGTAGCAGGCACACAAGAGTTGTCTGACACTATTCCGTTGGACATCTCTACTCCTGCGTGGGCAGCTAGACCCCCTGCTTCTGTGTCTATCAAGGCCTTTTCCAGGGCTAAAGCAGCCAAACTTTCCAAGGCCTTACCTACAAAAGCTCCCTCTCACAGGCCTACCTCAAGTTCCCAGATTCTCAGCCTTGCTGAGGACCTTATTTCTCTGATCAGGGGAACCCAACCTCACCCAGACAGGGCCTCACAACCCCCTCCTGAAAAGAGGCCTAGGACTGAACCCCCTGAACCTCTCTCCTCTGACCACTCCTCGGATGGTTCAGATGTTTCGGACCATCAGGAAGGCCCATACTCACCTTATGAGGATTCTGATGCAGAAGACTCCATTCCTTCTGCCTCACTTCCAGAAGAATTTTCTTTTGGGGAAACCCTACACTCCATGAGGGAACACTTCCAATGGCAGGGTCAGGATTTTTCTGATTCTAGGAAAAGGCTAAGGACTTTTTTACACTTACCACAGCATAGGCCTTTAGCCATTCCACCTGTACTATCAGTTGTTGATGATGCATACAATGATACCAGTACTGCCCCTGATTCTCTTCCTCTGGCCCCTGCAAAGCCTGACAGATACTACAGGGTCCCGGATTCTCACTACCACTTGTATAAGGCTCATGCTGCAGACCCAGAAACCATTTCTCAGGGCCCTAAAGGTGTTGCAGCTGCCTCTGCCAAAAACCCACTACCATCTGAAAGAGAATCTAGAGCATTCGAGAGATGGGGTAAAAAGGTTTATACATCTGCTACTCTTTCTGCCAGGGCTTTAAACTGTCAATTTCACATGATACAGTACCAGGAATTTTTGTTAGATCAGCTGAATAAAAAGCTGGCCTCTCCTGAACCTTTAGACCGCAAGTCCCTTCAGGATTTGGTACACAACTCTCAGCAGGTCAGTAATCATTTCATAAAATGTGGCTATGATGCACTGGAGGCTTCATTTAGATCAGCTATGACTGGAGCAGTGATTCGAGGGCATGCCTGGTTAAAAGAACAATCCTTACCAGACCATGTTAAGTCTAATCTCCTGGATGCCCCTATGGAGAAACAAAGTTTGTTTGGCTCCCATGCACAGGAGGTTCTAAAGAAAGTGGAAGAAAAAGCAAAATTTGTCCAAACAGTCAAGGATTTTTTGCAGGTCCAACCTCCGAGGTTTAGCAGAAATTGGCCTTCAAAGAATTGGTCCTTTCCAGACACCTCCAGAGCACAGAGAGGCAGAAATAGACGCCCGAGAGGCAGAGGTCAATCTAGGGGTGCCTACAGGGGTCATCAGTGGCAACCTGCCAACAAAAGAAGTGCCGCCTCAGCTGCGACTGCAACCACTTCTACAGGACAGACACAATGACTTGGCTCTGATTCCGCCTACCAGGGAACAACTGGAAGCACCCTTGGGCGGAAAGCTAGCTTTATTCTCAAGAAATTGGCATTGCATTACAGGAGACAAATGGACTTTACAAACAATAGACAAGGGCTACAGGTTTCACTTCCACACTCTACCAAAAGAGAGGAATGCCAAACCTTCCACCAAGCCAGAAATCAGAGGCTCTAAAACACATCATTAGTTTACTAAGGATGAGAGCAATAGAAAAGGTACCATCTATGGAACAAGGCCAAGGATTTTACTCCAGACTATTCCTTGTACCAAGAAAAGAAAATCAATGGAGGCCTATTCTCTCTTTGTCTGCACTGAACACATACCTCATTGTTCCAAAATTCAAAATGCTGACCCTACAGCAACTTCTTCCCATGTTGGGCAAGGAGTCTTGGCTGGTGACTCTAGATCTCAAGGAGGCATACCTGCACATCCCTATACGACCAGATTGCAGAAGACACCTCAGATTTCTTGCAGGATCAGAGCATTATCAATTCTCAGCGTTGCCCTTTGGCTTATCTACTGCACCCAGAGTATTCACGAAATGCCTGGCATCAGTAATTGCTCATTGCAGGCTTCAGGGAATTCAAATCTACCCATACCTGGACGACTGCCTAATACAAGCGGACAACAAGACAAAATTAATAAAGGATTTGGCCAATGTCATACAACTGCTGCAAGCCTTGGCATACACAGTCAGCATACAAAAGTCAAGACTAGTGCCATCCCAAAGGATAACATTTTTGGGTGCAGAGCTGGACACAATAACTCAGATGGCTTTTCTCACAGAGGAAAAACAAAAGCAACTACCAGTCTATTTCATGGCATTAACAAGACAAACTCAGCTTACTGCAAGGAAAGTCCTGCAGGCCTTGGGTTACATGGCATCCTGCATAATATTGATCCCACATGCCAGGCTGCATATGAGAAAGTTACAATGGTACCTAAGGAATGTATGGTCTCAACACAGACACAGTCTAGAAGCCCAGATACCAATCATTCCATGTCTGAAGAAAGAATTCCTGTGGTGGGCTCAGGCCTGTCAGATAAACAGAGGATTGCCTTTCCACAAACCACATCCAAGGCAGACCATCACCACAGACGCCTCAGACCTAGGCTGGGGGGCACACATGGAAGACAAGTGTATCCAAGGCCTATGGTCACAAGACCAGCTGAATCTACACATAAATCTAAAGGAGATGCTGGCAGTGAAACATGCAATCGAGGCATTCAGACCATTCATCCAGCAAGGACACCTGCTGATAAGGACGGACAATACCACAGTCATGTGGTACATCAACAAACAGGGAGGCACACATTCATACCCTCTATGCCGGATGGCAATGGACCTGTGGAACTTGGCCCTGAATCTCAACATCCAACTGCAGGCCAGATTTGTACCAGGAAAAGAGAATTCACTAGCAGACAGCTTAAGCAGAACTACCACGGATGCTCACGAATGGATGCTGCATCCAGATATTTTCAAAACCATAACAAAGAAATGGGGAATGCCAGAGATAGACCTGTTTGCCTCCCCACACAACCACCAACTGAAGAAATTCGGCTCAAGAGTATACCACCCACTTGCCTGGAGGGTGGACTCCCTTTCTTTCAGCTGGAAGGACCTGACAGTATATGCCTTTCCACCTCTTCCTTTGATGTACAAAGTTCTACTGAAGATCAGAGAGGAACAGCCAAACATAATTCTGATAGCTCCAGACTGGCCAAGGCAACATTGGTACCCGCTACTGAGAAGCATGTCTCGGACGCATTCATGGCCTCTACTTCTATGTCCTTTACTTCTAACGCAGAACAACTACAAGATCCTGCATCCAAACTTAAAAACACTGCAGCTAACTGCTTGGAAAATTGCATAAAACAAAACCAACTTGATTTATCTCAGAGGGTTAAGGACATTATCCTGGAGGCTCGCAGACCCTCCACAAGGAAAACATATTCAGCCAAATGGAAAAGATTCCTCATTTGGAGTGCAGAAAAGGGAGAAAATGTCACACTAGCAAACCTAGCACACATCCTGGAATACTTAGCAGAACTGTTCCACAATGGCCTGTCCTATTCTTCCATTAAGATACATGCATCAGCAATTTCAGCAGAGTACAACATGGATCCTCCTGTCTTCTCTCATCCTCTCCTCAGACAATTTTTGAGAGGGATCAAAATGTAAAGCCTCCAAGGAAACCACCTTTGCCTGCATGGGATCTCAATTTTGTGCTAGAAAAATTAACACTTCCCCCTTTTGAACCAGCAGCAACAGCAGACTTACAGTTCTTATCTTGGAAAACTGCCTTCCTGCTAGCAATCACTTCAGCAAGAAGGGTATCTGAGTTACAGGCATTAATGGCAGTGCAGCCTTTCCTTATCTTCCATCAGGATAGAGTGTCCCTGAGAACCAATCCTACTTTTATGCCAAAGGTGGTATCCAGGGTATCCTTGAACCAAGCTATACATCTACCTACATTCTTCCCCAACCCACAGAATAAGGGAAAAACTACTACACACCTTGGATGTACACAGACAACTATGCTACTATCTGGACAGAACCAAGGCCAGCAGAAAAACTGACCAGCTTCTGGTAGCATATGCAACAGGAGTGCAAGGAAAAGCAATTTCAAAACAGACAATCTCAAAATGGATAGGAAATTGCATTCGATTCTGCTACTCATTTCATGGAAAGACAACCCCTGAAAATATCAGGCCTCGCTCCACAAGAGCTACAGCCACCACTACAGCTTTCCTACGAGGAGTGGCTACCAAAGACATTTTAGAAGCTGCTACTTGGAGCTCCATGCATACATTTGCCAAGCATTATAATCTTCCTTTATACTCCAGATCCCGAGCAGGTTTTGCAACTGCTGTTTTACAAGGGATCTTAACTACACCATCATTATCTTAGTGCCTCCTCCCCCAGTTTGGCTATGGTATTCTACCCATTTGTTATGACTGCAGATGCATCCTTGAAGGACATAGTACAGTTTTGTACCTACCATAAATGTAGATGTCCGATAGGTATGCATCTGCAGTCAGGATTACCCACCCTCCTTCCCCTCTGTGGTTTTCCTAGGGTGCTTACCCCTCTTTCAGCTAACTGAGGGAATCTATTATGGTGTATTTGTTTGTATGTATATATGTATATATATTTTGCTTTCTGCTGTTTGGAATTATCTGCATTTATCCAAATTTAGCCTTCCTAGAGGGCACCTGGCATCTGGGGCAAGAAACACTGAGGAAAATGGCGTCGGCTGATGACTTTATACCCTAGCAGCTATGAGGTCGGGTGAAGTGCGACATCAGCCGAGGCCAGACCCAGACTTTGGAATCCGGCCGACCGAAGGGCTGCCTGAGGCAGGACAACCCATTTGTTATGACTGCAGATGCATACCTATCGGACATCTACATTTATGGTAGGTACAAAACTGTACTTTTTTCTGATTGGTGTTTGCCTCAAAACATGTTTCTGTCTGCTCATATTTAAGCCTTGTGTTTGTGTGGGCTTTGGCATAGATACTCAGGGCTGCTCATCGTTTGGCAACTTTGCTACTGATTGCTGAAAATCTGCTTTCAGCTGGAGCAGTCCACTGCTGAAAAGACAAAGGTAAGTTGTTTTTGCACTTTTCATATGTACTGTGACTATACTTCAGTTTTTTAAGCTATTTGCTGATGTTCTTCATGTTTCACTGTTTCAGTCCTGACTTGTGGGATTTCCTGCTGTGGAAGCCCTTGGCTGACTTGACTACCAGAGTAAAAATTTCCCTCCTCCTAAGGCTGGTGGATGCCCTACCCTGATGTCAGAATGCCTGGGTATAAAGAGAGCTAGCTGACACCATGGCATCATTTTTTCTTGCTGTTGGAGCCTGAAGCAGTGTTTCAGTGTGTCGGTCCGTCTGCACCAGAGAGATCTTCTAAAGCCAAGTACCCTATTGGGGAACTCATTTTCTTGCTTTAACTTATGTCAGATAAGGGCAACAATCATCTCCACCCTGGTAAGCAAATCCCACGCAGAGACTTTCATACTTTGTGTGTCACCTGTCTAGACCCAGTTCACGACATCCCTAGTTGCTGGTTTTGTGCCTGTTTCAATTCTAGGACTGTCAGGCATATGGCCGAAATCCTAGCTAGGCATCTTAGTCTACCATTTTCTTCTAATCATTAATAGGCATCCACCGGTCATCCTGGGGTTGAGATCCCTACGCATAAGGACAAGGAAAAAAGACCCAAGAGTAGGGTCTCTGACAACTATTCACCATCTGCCAGTCCTCCAGAGCTTATCGCTGAGGAAGGCAGGATGCTTTTCCAGCCCCCTTGTGCGACTGAGGTGGTGGCACAGGCCTCTGACACCCTTTACAGAGTTCGACATGCTGTCCGGGTCCCTCAGCTTCTACACATGCCTTGGCTTTATGTTTGTCGGTTGGGTCCGGAGGTGCTCAGCAGACCTCTTCTTTCAATGAGCAGTCTTGTACTGGCGATATTCCTTTGCGGCATCAGCCTGCATCAGTTCTGCCTTACAAAGAGACTGGCATCAGGATTGTGGATGTACTGAGGTCAAAGCTGCCTCTAAGAAGAGTTCTACCTCAGGACCTTTGCCTAGGTTTACTGACTCCCATTCAGCAGGATATCGGCAAGACATGGTCAGGTTAGTGGAGGGCCTTATCTCCTTAGTCAGAGCTAGGCAATGCCCTTTGGAGTCTTCCTTGGGGAAAAAGAAGAGGGCTCCTACTCCTGAAGTTTTCTCTGAACCTCAAGATTCAGATGATGATTCTGACCAGGAAGTGTCTGTCTTTCAGGAAGGACCCTGCCGTACTACTTTTTGAAGATTCAGATTCTGAGGAGAATCTGCCTTCAGCTTCACCTCCTGAAGACATCATTTGTGGAAACACTCCATGCCATTAAGGAACATTTCCAGTGGAAGGTGCAGGAATGCTCACAATTTAAAAGTGAGGGTTAGGGAGTTCCTTGACCTCCCAGAACACAAACCTTTGGCTATTGCTCAAGTATTGGAGGGGATAGAGAATGTTTTTATGGACTCTTCCCTGAATCCAGATTCTCTACCTCCAGCCCCTAGAAAACCAGACCAGCTTTACAGGGTGCTGGACTCTCATAAATACCTCTTCAAAAACCCATCTGCTGACCCAAAGGTTGTCACTCTAGGTCCCAAGGGATCAAGAGCCAGCTCTTCAAAGAACCCTTTAGGTACTGACAAAGAAAGCAGGGCCCTTGATAGTTTTGTTAAAAAAAGTCTACACTTCTGCTACCCTAGCCATGAGGGCCCTTAACTGCCAGTTTCACTTGATAAAATACCAACAAAGTATTTTAGATAAAATGAAGCAAAAGATATCCTTTCTAGTGGACAAGAACATTTCTAAGAAATTGTTGGACCTCTGCCATTCCAGCTCCCAGGTGGCTAGACACTCATTACATTGCAGCTATGATGCTATGGAGGCCTCTAGCCGAGCCTCTGTATCTGACTGTCATTAGAAGGCATGCTTGGCTTGGGGAACAGACCCTATCAGACTATGTCAAATTCAAACTTCTGGATGCACCCCTGGGTAAGGACTTCTTTTTAGGTCAGAGGCTGTGCTAAAAAATACGGAAGATTAAGCCCTTGACAGGTTGCATACATTTTGCTTTAAGTTCAGCCTCCTAGGTTTAGTAGGAATTTTCTTACTAAACACTGGTCCTTTCCCTCTCAATCATAAAGCAGCCAGAGGTAGCCTTGGATGAAAGGCCTCTAAGGCAGGAGCGATCACAAAGGCCCAGGCAGTGATTCTTGGGGATCCTCCAGGCAGGTGAGTTCTAGGCCACAGGGCCCTGGCAGAGAGCTGCAATGACTCTTGTCACCCCCTGCCCTCTCCAGAAAAGATAGTAGGAAGGCCATCCCTGTTTAAAGAAAACTGGTCCCTCATTACTTCAGACAGGTGGGTCTGAAAGTTATCTTGGATGGCTAGAGACTCCCTTTCAAAGAGCCATCAAGGTACTCTGGTTACCTGGATGTTCTACAGCATCAAAGAGCAGAGGCACTTTCTCGGATTTGCAACCTATACTCACAGGGCTCAGTGGAACCAGTACCAGATCATCACAAATAGGGAAAGGGTTCTACTCTAGGCTATTCCTGGTTCGCAGAAAGGAAGGCTCCTGGCACCCTATTCTTGACCTGTCCACCCTCAGTCCCTGCTGGTACCAAAATTAAAAATGTTGACCCTTCAAAAACTTCTTCCAATGATGTCCCCTTGGGTATTAATGGTCACCTTAGACCTAAAAGATACTTACTTGCACATGCCTGTACAAGAATCTCTCAGAAGTTTTCTTCATTTCAGAGCAAGTACCAGTCACTTTCAATTCTCTGCACTGCCCTTTGGCTTATCTACTACTCCCAGGGACTTCACAAAGTGTTCGGCTCCTGTGATCGCCTTCTGCAGAACAAGAGGGATCCAGATTTACCCCTATTTAGCCAATTGCCTCATTCAAGCCTCGAGTCTGTCAAAGATCCTCAAGTATCTGGCCTTCACTCAGACCCTCCTCACCTACTTTGGGGTTCACCATTAATCTGCACAAATCCAGCAAAGACCCATCCACCAGGATAGTTTTCCTGGGGGCTCTTCTGGATTCCTCCCTTCAAAAGGCCTTCCTCCCTCCAGAAAAAGTCCCCTCCTTGACTCAGCACTTCCAAAGCATTATGCAGAGATAGTGCCTCTCAGCCAGGGAATTTCTTGGAGCATTGGGCTCCATGGCATCTTGTATCCTCATGATCCCTCTGGCCAGGCTACACGAGGAAGCTCCAGTGGTATCCCAAGAATCTGTGATGCCAGCACTCCAGTCCCTGGAGACCAAAATTCAGCTGATCCCTTGCCTCAAGGAGGAATTTGCATGCTGTAAATGGGCATGTGCCCAGAACCTGGTTCTCCCCTTCAGATTCATCACTCAGGGCCAAACTTTAACCACAGATGCTTCAGAGACAGCCCGAGGTGCATATTTCCAACACCTTCGATCCCAAGGCAGATGGGAAGATCAGTTCAGATACAAGCATATAAATTGGAAAGAACTGATGGCAGAGTGAAAGGGCGTAGTGGCTTTTAAAGATCAGTGGAAATCAGGGGTCCTGCTTGTCAAAACAGACAACACCACAGTCGTGGCACATAAACAAGGGGGCACCCACTCTTGCTCTTTGTCGACTAGCGATGCAGGTGTGAGAGACTGCTCACTCTCTGGGGTTGCACCTCATGGCACAGTACTTCCCAGGGACTTGAAAGATTCTAACAGATTATCTCAGCAGGAACTTGATGGATTCCCATGAGTGATGTCTGCATTGGGAAACATTTCTCAGCTTCATCCAGAAATGAGGATCCCCACAAATAGACCTCTTTAACACCAAAGAAAATGCTCACCTGAAAAGACTCTGTTCCAGGTGCAAACTGCCCACAGCCTGGAGGACAGATGCTTTCTCCTTCCTTTGGAGCCACCTGTTCCTTTATGCGTTTCCTCCCCTGTCTCTTCTTCTAAGGGTCCTCCTAAAAATTGGGGAAGACCCAGGTGTCATCCTGATAGCCCCTGACTGGTATAGTCAGCAGTGGTATACTCTCCTAAGTTTAATCAACATAAATCCGTGACCATTACCTCAGTGTGTGGACCTTCTGACTCATGACAACGGGAGGCTTGTGCATCCTAACCTATAGAGACTCAAACTTTCAGCCTGGATAATTCCCCAATTCACTACTCTGAGCACATCCTAAGCAGACAAGTTCAAAACATTCTCAGAGAGGCTAGAAGGCTTAGTACTAGGAAATCGTACTCAGCCAAGTGGAAAGATTCTTGATTTGGTGTCAGCAGTAAGGCCTCAATCCTAAATTAGCCAGTATCTCTGCCATTTTACATTACCTGGCTACCCTGATGGGACAGGGTCCTATCTTTTTTTTTTTCTCTCTTCCATCGAAATTCACACCTCTGCCATTTCAGCCCACATCCCTACTCTTCATCCTAGCTTTTCCCAGCCCCTGATGAAACAATTTCTTGGGGGAGTGGTTCACATCAGATTTTCCAGGAGATGACCCACACCTCCATGGAACCTCAGTTTTGTCCTAGAAAAATTGACGCTACCCTCCTTTGAACTGGCAGCTTCTGCTGATTTCATATTTTTAACCTGGAAGACTGGCCTTTTTACTGGCCATCACCTCAGCTAGGAGGGTTTCTGAACTGCAAGCTCTTATGGCATTGGAACCATTTCTCTTATTCCACCCAGAGTATCACTCAGGACTAATCCATCCATTATGCCCAAAGTGGTAACAGACACATCCTTGAATCAAGCTATACATTTGCATACCTACTTCTTCAAGCCTCAGAACGGGGGGGGGGGGGGTTCTTTCACTCCTTGGATGTGCACAGACAGCTTTGTTAATATCTTGGCAGAATTGTCTTTCAGAAAGTCAGACCAACTCTGTGTCCTTTGCCATTGGCCCTGAAAGGAAACCAGTCTTTAAACAAACATCTCCAAGTGGATTTCCCACTGTGTTTCCTTTTATTTCAGCTATCATGGCAAAAAGCCTCCTGAAACTGTAAGGACTCACTCTACTAGGGCCACTTTTACCTCTGCTGACTTCCTGAAAGGAGTACCTACCAAAGACATTTTCGAAGCTGCTACCTGGTTATCTCTGCATACCTTTACCAGACACTACCACTTGTCAGCCTTCTTCAAGTCTAGAGCAGAATTTGCCACTGCCGTCTTGCAGCGCATCCTCTCTTCTCCATAATCTACCTTCCACCCTCATCTCAGCTTTGGGAATCATCCCTCATGTCAGGACTGTAGCAGCGAAACATGAAGAACATAGTACAGTTGTGTACACTCACCATAAATGTAGATGTTCAAGTGTATTCACTGTTGCAGTCTTTCCCTTCCTCCTTCCCCTTTTTGCTTACAGTAATAGTCTGCTTCTGTTTTCACTAACCAGAGAACCCCCTGGGTGTTTACCCTGCAGGTCCCTTTTTCTACCTTTGTCCCTTGCTTATGGTTCATCCGGGGGCTCCTACCTTGTAAGGGGAAAGAAAAAACTGATGACATTGGCAGGCTCCCTTTATGTCTAAGTGTGCTGATGTCAGGATAGGGCATCTGCCAGCCTTACGAGGAGGGAGATTTTTACTCTGGTAGTTGGACCGGCCAAGGGCTTCCACAGCAGGAAATCCCACAAGTCAGGACTGCAAGAGTGAAAACACTCTCTAAAATCTACATGTTTGGTAAGTGTACACAATTGTACTTACTTTTTTTTTTTTTTTTTGCTAAGAAGTACAAAAATAATTGTCTGCTGCTGCTTGAAGTAGTTAATTGCTCTGTATTACATTGTATTTGTCAGTTGTAGGTAGTTTGTGTGGTCTTGTTGCACTTGGGCTTCAGGCCAGCTATTCTACACTGGGAGGGTATTTTTCTGCACCCTTGTGGCAGATGTTTGCTGATCTAACCTGTCTGAGTTGGGGATTGCTGGTGAAAGGCTTATTGTGTGCTTTCCTGATTGATAGTTAGCTTAAAACGTATTTCTCATTGCTTGTATTTAGGCTTTGCATTTGTGCAATGCTGCTCTTCACTCAGCAACAGTTGGCAGTGCCCTGTATAGATGCAAAAGCCTAGAAGCTCAGTTTTTTCCTAAACAGCTGTCAGTGAAACCCTTCCAAGCTTTTCTGCTTCCAAGCTTTTCTGCTAGTCTGGGAACAGCTCAGTTGCACACTGAGCAGCGTTGCCTTATTGTTCAACCTTCGCCTACACAAAGTGTAGGTCCTTCTTATAATATTGGCGCTACCAGCACAGTCCTATCAAATTAAACCCATTCCTTCCCTAACAAAACATGCAGTATCAGCCTACTATCATTGATGGGTAGTTTCCCATCATCTCTGTCCAGCCTGACAGACATGGGCATCCTGAGGCAATGCAGCAATTGCCTCATGCATACCGACAACCACGTACTCCTGAAACAAACACACACTTTGTGTGAGAGATATAGTTGCACTATAAAATTAGAGGAATACCAACATAAAGAAAGACTGAATGCCAAATAGGTTGTCTGCACACACACAGTTCAACACTATAAATAAGGACATGACACAAACCCACATATGTGGAGATGCTCACTAGTAACTTACCAAAAGATCCCAAACTGAAGCAAAATACACACACAACAATGCAAACAAAAAAAAAAAACACAGCATTTAATAACACACACACATACCTGTGTCTCAACAAAAAAGCCCATAAGGCGTAACGCCACAAAACCTGATGTATTGGTCATTGGTGACTCCATTATGAGATGCATGTTCTTCTCACCAGGCTGGTTTAGGAGCAGGTTATGGTTAGCTGCTTGTTGTGTGCCAGGATGTGTCAAGTCACTCAACCACAAGTACTGGTATGGCTCCATCATAGTCCATGTGGGGAGTGAATGACTCGAAACGTACCTCACCAAACTATACGAAGAGAGGGATCTACCTGTTATGGCCAAATTTACAGTAGGCCGAATTACACTTTACCGAGACCAAAAATCCGAAGTATCTTAGTGCCGAATTACACATTGCCGAGTAGTAGTCAGTCTGGCTCCTGCCCGCATAGTTTAATACACATATAGTTTTGTCCTAATGTGTATATCGTATCTTTACAAACATGGCGAACATGATGAGTAGTGCACCTGGAACTCTAGGATGCGTCTATACTACAGAAAAGTCCCAAAGAGGGAAGGATGTACTGGTCATTAATGGATTTGTATACCAGCTAAACAAGAGGTCGAAATTCAGACACTATTGGGTATGTATTTTTAAACACTCACTTCACTGCAAGGGTAATTTTATTTTTACTGTAAGTACTGTTTGTGTACTGTTATGGTCCATATAAACATACCCTTTCTATCACTGTAGTGCGATCTCAAGACTTGGTATATACAAGTAGTAGGGGGTGTGTTTGAGGTTATGGTGCTTTGTTGTTTTTGCTTGTATGTAGTGTTTTGGTTTTGTGTGTTTCGGCAAAGTGGTGTTTCGTTATTTTGGTCTTTCGGACATTTCATCTTGGCAGTTTGTGTTTCGGTGTACTGAAATTTCGGTAATGTGATTAGGATCCGAAGAGAGACATGACTGAGTTTTCAGATAGTGTCGCAGGCAGGTATAAGCTTAATTTTGACCAGCCTTCTACCTTCTCCAGTGATGATGCCACAGTACAAACAAAAAATGATTAACTGTAACAATTTGGCTTAGCTTCGGCTGTCAGTCCAAGCAGATCCAATATCTCAGCCTGGGAAGACGTGGTCGACAGGTCATGGTGCTTTGCCAGAGATGATTTGCACCCTTCTCCTCTAGGTTTTTGGATACTGGCAAAGGCATTAACTACCCCTATTGTGCCTTTTTTACACAGTGTCAAAATAACCAACCTCCCAACATAGCAGTACCTTGAGTTTACCTAGCGAGGATTTTGCTGACATCTCTGTAGTCACTGAGACATGGTTCAAAGGTGTGGAAAGCACCCCAGCCATGGAAGGCCTCAAAAACTTCCATAGTTCAGACCACAAACTGAACATGAAAGAACAAAAGGTGTAACCATCTTCATTAAGGATAACTACACCTCGAGACTGGTCAAACAGTATGACTCTCTTGAGCTACTTCATGTCCAATTAACTATAGGCCAAGCCCTCTGCCACTTCATAGCTAGCTATAGATCCCAAACCATGAAATAGGAAAAGCATACCACATACCTGGATTTACTGGGGTCATTTGCCATACAGCCCAATGCCTTACTCATGGGTGATTTTAATTATCCTGCTATCGACTGGGAAACCTATTCAACCACAAACATGCTGGCTCAGATGTTCTTGGACTTTGTCAGTACAAATTCTCTTGAACAGCTAGTCAGGACACCCAGAAGAGGCTCAAATGTCCTGGACACAGTACTCACTAATGTGAGAGCATTGCACCCCCCCTCTTCTCCAGTGTGTTGTCCTCCCTGGTAAGGTTGGACTATAAACCAGTCTTGTTTGATGCAATTATAAGACCAGGTACCCCATCAAGCTCAAAAACGCTTAAGAATTTTTCAAAGACAAACTACCTCCTACTAAATAATGGTATAAGAAGTGGGCCAACTACAGACCCACAAGTCTCACTAGTCTTATATGTAAAGCCATGGAAAGAATTATGGAGATGATCAATAGAGATGTAGTAAACCTCCAGACACTGGACCCAACCCAGTTTGGTTTCGTCAAGGGCAGATCATGCCTACTCAATCTGGTGGACGTCTTTGAGAAGGTCACCAAAGCAATGGATGAGGGCATAATCATTCACACTGCCTACCTTGACCTGGCCAAGGCATTTGACACAATACCTCACTTGGGCATTGTTGACAAACTCGAGGTTAGGTGCAAACCTGTATGTCACCCGGTGGATAGCCAACTGGCTCAGACAGGACCCAGAGAGTTAGAATTGGGGAGTCCACCTCTACAAAGAGGCCATTCACAAGTGGTGTCCCTCAGGGATCAGTCCTTGGACAGCTCCTTTTTGGCATTTACTTCTGTGAAGTCAAATCCAGCGTCAGTGGTCTCTGGCTGACTAAATTTGCAGATGATTGCAAATTAACAGCTGTTATTGAATTGTCACGGACACAAATCTTCTCCAGGAGGGGCTGACAGACAAACAACTGGTGTCAGAGTCATGAACAAACTAAATGCCAAAAATGCATAATGGTATCTTTTGAGAAGTCCTCCATCCCTGGTAACAATCATATTGACAACACACCCCTTAGAGATGACCCAGTAGTCAGGGACTTGGGGACACACACACATAGTAATCTAGCCTTTGATCATCATGTGTCTACAGTGATGAGGAAATCATTCTGTGTTGCACAACTTATAAACAAAGATATGGCATCCAAGTCCAATGAAGTCATTGTTCCATTGTATTCAGCATTCATCAGACCTATCATTGAGTACAGTGCCCCTTTTTGGTATGTACCTAACCAACCATATCCAACCATTGGAGCATCCACAGAGGTTCCTCACTAAAAGAATACAGGGCGTAAGTAATACATCCTATGCAGAAGTCTCAAGGCCCTATCCCTGTATTCTGTCTCCTACAGGCTTTTGAGGGGAGATCTGTGCCTGGCATACAGGGCATTGTTAGACCCTACTCTCACGGATCTCCTGCATATCCACAAAACAGTACCAGAATTACCCGTTCTAAAGATTTGAACCTTGCTTGTGATATAAATCCGACCTGTTGGAGAGATAGGCATGTATTTCAGAGACTACCCCATCTATGGAACAGGCTCCCCATCCATGTGAAGCAGAGTTCTCCCTAATCCAATTCAAGTGCAACTTGGACAGTTGGAAGGGAAACCGGAAATTCATCCCCGGTTTGCACCCATGCCTCTGATGCAAACAGGTTACCTGTAAATGGTTCATCTCCCAGGCCCATGCTTACACTTATCAAGGGTTTGAGAACTTGTCAGAGATTTGGAATGCATAGCTAGGCTTAAAAAGGCCCTTGTCACTAGCCTAGTAAACACCAATGAACCAAAGCCCCCTTGAACGCAGATAACAATTGACTGCTATGAAGAGGTGTACACCAATGCCCTGTATAACCACTTAACTAGCTGTATAGAATCAGCTGTGCCTCAGTGGATTAAAACCAGGTCTTGCTAAAAAAAAAAAAAAAAAAAAAAAAAAAAAAACTGCTACACCAGTGGATCCCTAGTAACAAGAGAAAGAAACTAATGTCCAAGAACAAGAGGAAACTGGCTCAGCAGAGGAAGAAGTCCCTCTCTAGCTTAAACTAGAGATGTTGTCAAGTCCTCCAAAGCTAATTATAAAGGAAAATAGCCTCCCTAGCGAAGGATAATCACAAGGCATTCTTTAACTACATACAAAATCTAAAAGGAAATACCCAGCTGTGCACTAAACTGGTTGTGGATGGCGGGAGGTAATAGCAACCTGCTGACTGATAGATTTGGAGCAAAAGTTACCCCACTGTCCCCTGCAGTCATTCCCCAAAGTATACTTGCCACCATTCCTCAGCTTATCTCAAGAGAGCAGGTCATCTCAGCACTTTCCAAGGCCAAAAACACAGCATCAGTGGGACCAGACAGCATCTCTGGTTGCCTTTTAAACCACTTTAAAACATGACCTAGCAGACCCACTTGGATCCCTGCTTAACCACAGCCTGCAAACTGGCTATGTTCTGAAGGAATGGAGGACAGCAATATTAATTCCTCTGAACAAAGGGGAACCATCAACAGACACTGGGAATTATAGGCCCATAAGCTTGACCAGCCTCATCTGCAAGGCCATGGAAAAAATCATTATGGACCTCAACAAGGACACAGTTAATTTCCAAACTCTGGACTCAACCCAGTTCAAATTCGTTAAAGATAGTTCATGCCTGTTAAACATGGCTGACATCTTCGAGAAAGTCGCCAAGGCCCTGGTCGAGGGAAAGACAGTGCATACCGCCTTTCTTCGCCTAGCCAAGGCATTTGATACAATCCCCCACTTTGGGCATTGTAGAGAAACTCTCCCAATTGGGAATTAACCCCTGCATTATCAGATGGGTAACCAACTGGCTCACCAATGTGACACATACTGTCAAAGTTTGACTTTACCTCTAACAAAAGACCAGTCACCGATGGCATACCCCAGGGTTCTGTGCTGGGACCCTTAATGCTTAGAATTTTTTTTTCATAAGACCATGCAAACTTGGATGGTCTGTGGCTGACCAAGTTCACTGGCAATTGCAAATTGGGAACAATCACGAAGTCCCCCAATGATCTTAATATACAGCAGCCAGGGTTAATGCAGATATATGATTGGTGCCAAAGCCACGGATTAAAGCTAAATGCAAAAAAAAAATATGCATTATTATTCCTTTTGGGAAAGTGGACATCCCTGCTAATTACATTATAGACAGCACTCCCCCAAGTATAGACCCAGTGGTACATGATCTGGGTACTCGGGTTGATAGCCATCGGATCTTTGACCACCACATATCCACAGTGGTAAGGAAATCTGCCTATGTGGCTCATCTGATAAGTAAAGGCATCACATCTACATTTAAGGATGTTATAATTCTATTGTACTTGGCCTTCATCAGACCAGTAATTGAGTACAATGTTCCCTTTTGCATGTACCTCACCAAACTCGTGCAACAATTGGAGAGACCACAGAGGTTTCTTAAAAAAACAAATTTACAGGGAACACACAACAAGTTTTGCTTGGAAAGACTGAAAGCCCTTTCACTGTATTCTGCCTCTGGCAGGTTGCTAAGGAGCGACCTATGCCTGGCTTACAGGGCAGTCTCTGACCCAGACCTGATGGAAATGCTACACATTCGTAAATCGAACTGCACCAGGGTCACTTGCTGCATGGAATTTACCTAGCCTCTGACATGAACAAGGTTGCTCCACAGATCTTAATCTACCTGTGGCATGAACAGGTCATGCTAGAGAGAGAGAGAGACATCTCCCAGAAAGTCCCTTCTCTGAAACTAGCTTCCAGTTCATGTGTAACAGACCCCTCCCTGACCCTCTTCAAATGCAACCTAGATCAATGGATGGGTGACCGTAGATTCACTCTGGCATGGCGCCCATATCCCTCCTGGACAGTGGAAGTTGTTATTAACTGTCATAGACCCTTACCTCTGTGAACTTCACTCACTCACCACTGACAGTTGGGCAACTCAGGATAAATATGACTAGGCATGTAAGGGCTCTAGGGCCATTAACCTAGTAAGTTTCCATGAACCTTAGACATGTTTGCATTCTGTATTTGTGTGAGAGACCTCTGTGGATGTTACAATTGCTGCATTTGCCTCGTCAGGTACATGTACCGAAGGCGGTGTTCTACTTGATAATCTGAAGAGGTCCAAATACAGAGGAATGATGGCCAAATACAGAGGAATGATGTCCTCCTTGAAACCATGCCCTAGTTTATAAGTTGAGAAACACGGAATGACTTCTCAAAGGGTTGCTATTATGCATTTCTTGGCATTGAGTTAAGGTGTAACTTTGGCACCAGTCATTTGTTTGCATCAGTCCTTTCTGTAGGATGTTTAATGTCTTGGGGGGGGGGGGGATTCTGGCTTCTCTTAGTTTGCAGTCATCTGCAAACATGGTCAGCCAGTGGCCTTTGACATTGGCTTTGACTTCTGAGAAGTAACTGTCAAGGTGCGGACCCAGCACAGAGCCCTGAGGTACTCCACTAGTGACCCTACACTTTGTGGAGGTGGTCTTCCCTATCCTAACTTCCTAGGTCCTGTCTGATAGCCAGCTAGCCATCAAGTGTGTAACATAGGGGGTTAATGCCCAATTCAATGTTTGTTTACAATGCCTGAGTGAGGTGATGTCTCAAATGTCTTAGCCAGGTCAAAGTAGGCAGTATGCACCATTTTGCTCCCATCCATTGCCTTGGTGACTTTTTTTCAAAGAAGTCCTGAAGTCAACCAGGTTGAGTAGGCATGATCTGCCTTTGATGAAGACAAACTAGTTTGAAGCTAGTATGTGAAGGTTTCTTGTGTCGTTGCTAATCCTATTTATGATGATTATTTTCGTGGCTTTGCATATGGCACTAGTCAGACTTATGGGCCTTTTTAGTTCCAAGGGTCTGTCTATCGACCAACCTTGTACAGTGGGATGACTGTTGCAGTCCTCCATAAACTTGGCACATAGCCTGTCTGGATGTTATAGTTAAATAGTCCAGATAGGGTATGCTTCAGGCTATTTAGGAGGCATCCTTGGATATTATCTGTGCCCACTGATGTGGTGTTTTTAGCCTTAGAGAATGCATTTAGTATCTGTTTCCTAGTGGTAGTTGGGGGAGGAGATTGTTTGGTGGTATTGGAGGTGGGGAAAATTTGTCAGCAGAATTGTTGCATCTTCCAGCTCTGTGTAAGTGGCTCAATTTACAGTCTGTTCTGTGCACTGTTGTGTACTGGCTGTAAGGTTTTGAATATAGCTAAAGAAAGCCTTGTGGTTGTCCTTGAACTGGAAAGCTCTCTACGTCAAAATTGTCTTTGGTAGACTTAATTTACCCTCTGTTTGTTTAGCATGATGAGAGAGCTTTTATCCTGTTTGGCATTGCAGTTCCTAATTTTAGCTATGACTTTTTTCCTTTTGTAAACAGCGTTTCTTTAAATTCCACTAGGGTGGTTTATTTTTTTTGTTTGTGGGCTTGATGTTCTTCATCTCACATTGCTGCAGTCCTTACACTTGGGTAGTCCGCTGTCCTCGGTCGGCCCGAATATCAAAGTATTAGGCTGACGTCGGTCAAGGCGCTTAAGACTGACATCAGGACGTCAGGGTACAAATGCGCATGACCGACGTCATATCCTCAGTCTTTTTTGCCGCATGGTCCGATGCAGAAGCAGCGTTGCAAGTGCCGTTCGGCGTTCTGAAATTTTTCGAATTCGGAGTTTCAGACCGAGTCAAAGTTGGCTAAGTACCCCGTTGGGGAATATTTTAGTTTTTCTTGCCTCAGTGATTTACGGATGTCAGAAAAAGTGAATAACTGTATTTCTTGTGGGAAACAGATACCGCATAGGGACTATCATACTTTGTGTATTCCTTGTTTGGGGCCTGAGCACGACGTTGTGGGGTGTCGCTTTTGTGCTAGGTTCAATAAGCGCACTATTAAGAGAAGGTTAGATTGTGCCAGGTTGGTCTTCGGGAAGCGGTGCAATTATAATATGCCGTCGGATGCTCCGGCGCTTCTTCGAAGAAGCGCAAAGACAAAGCAGCTAAACCCAGGCAAGAAGAGTCGTCCGTACCGGACGCCGGTTCTTTAGAGGCTTCAGTGGAACCGGTGGTTCCGCCGGAGGCTTCTCTGGAGTCCCAGGGGGAGACTTTGATATTGCAGGATGTGGCCTCTCAGGAGGCAGGTCAGGCTGAAGGGGCTTCTCAGGTTACTGTACTCCCCTCCCTTCCTAGGGTGGTTAGGCCCTCTCCTTCTGTTTCCAAGGCTTCTCCCAGAGGCAAGCCAGGTTTAGCTTCTGTTGGTGTCACTCATAGTTCTTCAGGATCTGTGCCCAAGAAGCATATGCTTAAAATGGCAGAAGATTTAATTACTTTGATTAGAGGTTCTTTGCCCCCTCCTGATAAGAGGCCTAGGGTGGAACCAGAATTGGGGAGTTTTGAGCAGGCTTCGGATGTTTCAGAGTCTTCGGCTGAAGACTTGCAGGAGTATTCTCCTTATTCTGATTCTGATGTAGATGATTCTACTCCTTCTGCTTCTCCTCCAGAGGATTTTTCTTTTTCGGAGACTCTTCATTCAATGAGGGAGCATTTTAAGTGGGAAGGTCAGGACTTCTCTGATTCCAGGAAAAGGCTTAGGGAATTTTTGCTTTTACCCCAGCATAGGCCTTTGGCTATACCACCTGTTCTGGATGTTGTGGAAGATGTGTTTGCAGAGGCTTCACTTAATCCTGATTCTTTGCCTCCTGATCCTGTTAAACCGGACAGGTATTACAGGGTGCCTGAGGCTCATAAATATCTTTATAAGAGTCCTAGGGCGGACCCAGAAACTGTTAGTCAGGGACCTAAGGGTGTCAAGGCCTCTGTGGTAAAAAATCCGGTTCCTCCAGATAAAGAGGCCAGAGCTTTGGATAGATGGGGAAAGAAAGTCTATACTTCTTCCACCTTAGCTATGAGGGCTTTGAATTGCCAGTTTCACATGTTGAAATATCAAAACTATATTCTTTCTCAGTTGAAGTCTAAGGTAGATGCTCTGGCGGAAGGCATTGAGTGTAAAGAATTACAAGATTTGGTACATGTCTCTGAACAGGTGGGTAAGCATTCTTTACAATGTGGTTTTGATGCTGTACAGGCCTCGTCTAGGGTGGCTGCCACTGGGTCAGTTCTTCGCAGGCACGCCTGGCTGAGGGATCAGAATTTATCTGACCATGTTAAGACAAGGATTTTGGATGCTCCTTTACAGTCTGATGTGTTGTTTGGTCCACCTGTGGAGTCAGTTTTGAAGAAAATGGAGGACAACGCCAAGTCTATGCAGGCTGTTAAAGATTTTTTGCAAGTTCAGCCTCCGAAGTTTAGTAGGAATTGGCCTGCCAAGGGGTGGACGTACCCTTCTTATGATTCACAGTTTAGGGGGAGATCTAGGCATGGTAGGGGCAGAGCTCAGAGCTCCTTCAGACCTAGAACATGGAATTCACCTGCACAATCTTCGGGTGAGGGCAGGGGCCAGTCCTTTCGTAAACAGGCCCAATGACCTACCTTTTCAGCTGCCAGATCCTTCTTGCTTGGCAGCACCTTTGGGAGGAAGGTTGGCACTCAAGGAAAATTGGAGTCTGATTACCCAAGACAGATGGGTATTGGATATCATACACCAAGGTTACAGGTTTTATTTCCATACCTTGCCTCCTTTCAAAGGCATGCCGGACGTTCCTCCTCAGCAAAGACTAGAGGCTCACAAACAAATTGCTCTGCTACTTCAAATAGGGGCCATACAACCGGTCCCTCTGCCAGAAGTGGGCCTAGGATTTTATTCTCGCCTGTTCCTAGTACCAAAGAAGGGGAACACGTGGAGACCAATTTTGGATTTATCTATCCTCAACACTTATCTGGACATTCCCAAGTTCAAGATGTTGACGTTACAACAGCTTTTACCTCTGCTGGGCTAAGATCACTGGATGGTAACTCTGGATCTCAAGGAGGCTTACCTTCATGTTCCTATCAGGCTAAGTTGCAGGAAGTATCTGCGTTTTCGGGCTGGGACTTCTCATTATCAGTTCTCTGCATTGCCCTTTGGCTTATCTACTACGCCCAGAGTGTTCACGAAGGTTCTGGCTCCAGTGATAGCTTTCTTCAGGCTAAGAGGAATACAGATCTATCCTTATTTGGACGATTGCCTGATTCTGGCCCAAGGAAGGGACGAACTTCTTCATCATTTACAATATGTGATAGCAGTGCTAAGATGCCTGGGGTATTCTATGAACGAAATAAAGTCCAGTCTAGTACCCTCTCAGGACATGTGCTTTCTGGGTGTGAGACTGAATACAGCATCCCAGATGGCCTTTTTGACCCTGGACAAACAAAAGAATCTTTCTCTTTACTTCCATCAATTGTCTCATCAGTCCAGGCTGACTGCAAGGACAGTCCTTCAAGCCTTGGGGTTCATGGCATCTTGTATTCTGGTGCTTCCCAATGCCAAACTGCATATGAGGAAGCTACAATGGTATCTCAAAAATGTATGGACACAGCACTGCCAAGATATGGACACTGTCATTCAGATAATACCTTGCATTCAAAAGGAATTTTTGTGGTGGGCCCAGGAATGTCACCTAAACAAGGGACTCTCTGTGACCCGGCCAGAGGCGTGTCAAATTCTAACGACAGATGCCTCAGACAAAGCTTGGGGAGCTCATCTAAATGGAAAGTGGGTACAAGACACGTGGCCTGCCAGACTTCAACATCTACATATCAACTTGAAGGAGATGTTAGCAGTCCAATTTGCATTAATAGCTTTCAAGGATTTACTTCTTCCAGGGCAGGTGTTGGTTCTAACAGACAACACAACTGTCATGTGGTACATCAACAAGCAAGGGGGAACACATTCCTATCCTCTATGCAGACAAGCAATGATTTTGTGGGAGACTGCTCTCAGTTTACAGCTGAATCTACAGGCAAGGTTTCTGCCGGGAGCACAGAACTCCTTAGCAGATGTGTTGAGCAGGCGAATTATGGATCCCCATGAGTGGAAATTGGATCCTCATGTATTTCAGAAATTGACAGTGTTATGGGGAACTCCAGACATAGATCTGTTCGCTTCTCCACTAAACTACCAACTGCCAAAGTTTTGCACAAAAAGGTTTCATCCCACAGCCTGGAAAGTGGATGCTCTTTCATTCAATTGGAGCAATCTTCATGTGTATGCCTTTCCACCTCTGCCTCTCCTCCCAAAGGTACTCCTAAAAGTCAGACAGGACAAGCCAAAGATGATTTTAATAGCTCCAGATTGGCCTCGGCAGCACTGGTACCCATTATTGAGAAGTCTGGTACGGGAGCCTCCATGGCCTTTACCTTCGATTCCACATCTGCTGTCTCAGGAGAACAGTCATTTACTCAATGTCAAACTTCACTCTCTTCACCTAACAGCCTGGCATATTCTGTTTTAAGCCCTGGAAGGTCTCAGCTTCCACAGCAAGTTTTGAATGTTATTTTGGAGGCCAGAAGGCCTAGTACAAGGAAAGTGTACGCAGATAAATGGAAGAGATTTTTATTTTGGAGTACAGCAAAGGAATTTGATGTTTCTATGCCTAATTTAAGTGTGGCTCTTCAATATCTTGCTGAGTTACTGGACAAAGGTTTGTCCTTCTCTTCTATTAAGGTTCATGCTGCAGCAATTTCTGCTCACTATGACTGTGACCCTCCATTGTTTTCTCATCCTTTGTTTAAGCAATTCCTTCGAGGGGCAAAGAATTTAAGACCCCCACGTAGAGCTCCTACTCCTGCTTGGGATCTCAATTTTGTGTTGGAGAAACTTACTCTACAACCTTTTGAGCCTGCAGCTACTGCCGAGTTGAAATATTTATCATGGAAGACTGCTTTTTTGTTGGCCATTACCTCTGCGAGAAGGGTTTCTGAATTACAGGCCCTTATGGCGGGTGAGCCTTTCTTAATTTTCCATAAGGATAGGGTATCTTTACGTACTAATCCTTCCTTTATGCCTAAAGTGGTTTCTAGTGTGGCTTTAAACCAAACTATTCATTTGCCTACTTTTTATGCAAACCCCCAAAATAAAGGGGAAAAGATTTTGCACACTTTGGATATACACAGGCAGTTGCGATATTATTTGAGCAGAACTAAAGGGTTCATTCAGTCTCAGCAGTTATTTGTTTCATTTGCTTTGGGTTCTCAGTGCAAGCCTGTGTCAAAACAAACTATTTCTAAGTGGATTGGGTTTTGTATTGCTTTCTGTTATTCCCATCATGGTAAGGAGATTCCAGCTGGGATTAGGCCCCATTCCACTAGGGCTACTGCCACTTCTACAGCTTTTTTAAGGGGGTGGCAACTAAAGATATTTTGGAGGCAGCTACTTGGAGTTCAGTGCATACTTTCTCTAAGCATTACCACCTTCCACTTTACTCTAAATCTAGGGCTGGTTTTGCCACTGCAATTTTACAGGGCATTTTGGCAGCTCCTCCTGCTTTATAGTTTTGCCATCCTCCCTTTCCTCTGCTTTGGGATTCTACCCAAGTGTAAGGACTGCAGCAATGTGAGATGAAGAACATAGTACAGTTTTGTACCTACCATAAATGTAGATATTCGAAGATCTACATTGCTGCAGTCCAATTTACCCTCCCTCCTTCCCCTCTGTAGTTAGAGGCGGTTGTGTGGTTTGGGTTGTGAATATTGTGGATTTTGTATATATTGTACATATGATTAGTGCAAGGGTGGTTGGTTGTTTTTTGCTGTCTTTTGGGTTTGACCTCTCTTTTTAGGGTCTTCTGACATCTGGGGCAAGAAAAGACTGAGGATATGACGTCGGTCATGCGCATTTGTACCCTGACGTCCTGATGTCAGTCTTAAGCGCCTTGACCGACGTCAGCCTAATACTTTGATATTCGGGCCGACCGAGGACAGCGGACTACCCAAGTGTAAGGACTGCAGCAATGTAGATCTTCGAACATCTACATTTATGGTAGGTACAAAACTGTACTTTTCTGGTAGGCACAGCTGTTTCTGTGCATCTATTAACATGATTGTGCAGGGTTGCTGTGTACATTTCTCCATAGGAACTTTTTTCTCCAGGTTTGGAGGGGCGTGGAATTCTGTCAAATAATCCATTTAACAATGGGTGGTTTCCTAGGGTCCCAGTACTGTTTTTTTTTTTTTTTGTTTTCTCAAAGGAGACAGGTTTATTGTCTGACCTTACCAAAGAGGGCACTACATGGGAGGGCAGTGTTCTCCCATATTTGTGAGTACCAGATCCAGTACATTTTTTCACCTCTACTGGATAAATGGACTAACTCTCCAAAGTCCAGGAATCTTTGGGTCTGCAAGTTAGGGATCCTGTAAGATTCCCAGTTTATAGAGGGGTAGTTAATGTCCCCATGAATATGGTATTGGGTAGAATGTTAAGTGTATCCAGTAGGACGGAGTATGAGCTGTGGGTTTTGTGGGTCATAGAGGGTGATCTGTAGCTTGCAAGGTGTGGTATGGGACTCTCTTTATGGTAATTAGGATGTGGAGAAGCTCACGTGCGCCATCCTGTTTGACCAAACTTGAGGTGTGTTTGTTTTATATGTAGATTGTGACACAACACCTTTAGCCCCTGCCTGTGCAGTAGCTAGTCTAAATGTGTGGAAGGCATTATCCCTGCACTACCTTGGTGCCTTCTGTGGCTTTAAACCATGTTTCTTGGTAACTGCACAGATGTCTGCATTTTCCAAGATGAGGAGAGCTTGGAGGGAGTACAATTTCTTGTTTAGGCACCTTTAGCCCCTGCCTGTGCAGTAGCTAGTCTAAATGTGTGGAAGGCATTATCCCTGTACTACCTTGGTGCCTTCTGTGGCTTTAAACCATGTTTCTTGGTAACTGCACAGATGTCTGCATTTTCCAAGATGAGGAGAGCTTGGAGGGAGTACAATTTCTTGTTTAGGCTCCTAGCATTGAGCATTAGCACCTTTAAGATCCCCTTGGGTTGATTTTACTAAGTTGAAAGGTTTGTCATTTTGGCATTGCCTAAAAAGAGCGCTAAGGGGGTGGACTATGTTTTAGCCAATATTCAAAAGCCTAGCAGGGACAGGTGTAGGCCATCCTTGGCAAAGCAACTTGATCTGTTGACCATATCTTCCCATGCTGATAAATGTTCCAACCCCTTTGACACCATAAGCTACGCCAGTTATTAAAGTCCATCTGTTCATATAGTGGCATCATTGTTGGTGAAGGTAGAATGCTGCTCAGTCCTTAGCTCATATCATACTGGGATACATGGCTCCAGAGCTCTGTAATGTCTCTCTTCATGTAGTCCAGAGAGGTATAGCACCAGCTTCTTCCCAGCTGAATGGAAAATGGCCACTGTTATTCCCTTCCACAAAGGTGGTGCTTCCATTGACCTTATGAGCTATAAACCGATTAGCCTGACAAGCCTTGTCTGCAAGGCCATGGATTGAATCATTATGGACCCTATCAACAAAGATGTAGGTAATCTCCAAACACTTGACCCTACTCAGTTTGGATTTGTCAAAGGGAGGTCATGCCTGTTAAACCTGGTGGACTTCAAGACAGTCATCAAGACCCTGGACGAGGAAAAATCTGTACATAAAGCCTACTTAGACTTAGCCAAGGCTTTTGAAACTATCCCCCTCTCAGACATCATTGACAAACCCACCCAGCTAGATATCAACCCTTATTAGATGGGTCACTAACTGGCTCACTGATAGAATACATAAAGTCAAAATAAGGGAATCCACCTCCAGCAGCAGATCTGTAACCAGCGGTGTTCCACGGGGATCAGTCCTGGGGCATCTACTGTTTGGAATCTATTTCTTCAAAGTACAAGCAAAAACTTAAGGTCTGTGGCTGGCAAAGTTTGCTGGTGACTGCAAATTGGGAGCTCTCAGAGAATCTCCAAATGATGTCAGCATCCTACAAGAGGGTGTTACACAAACAAATGATTGGTGCCAAAGTTGTGGCCTTAAACTCAATGGAATAAAATAATGTATTATCATCCCTTTCATTGAGTGATGCTCCTTCTTAACTACCAAATCAACAGCAACACCATAAGTATGCACGTAATGGTGAGAGATCTGGAGACATAGGTTGACAGCAACCTTACCTTTGACCACCATGTCTCCACAGTGTAAGAAGTGCATTCTGTATTGCATGTCTCATAAGCAAGGGCATTGCCATCAGAAAGAGTTGTAACCTCCCCGTACTCTTCCCTCATCAGGCCAATAATCGCGTACAGTGCCCCTTTTGGTATGTACCTTTCCAAGCACCTGCAGCAATTGGAGAGACCACAAAGGTTCCGCACAAGGAAAATTCAAGGTCTTCAGCATCCATCCTGTGTGTATCACTGGAATTCACTGTCGCTTTATTCTGTTCCATACGGACTACTCTGGCAATGTCTGACCCTGCTTTATTGGAAATGCTCATATCCGCAAGTCAAGTGGTACATTGGTTACTCGCTCTAAAGACCTTAACCTGGTATGTGATATTAATAGAACCTGTTGGACGGACAGATTTATGTAGCAGAGGTTATCACACCTTTGGAACAGACTCCCACTTCATGTCAAACAGAGCACCTCATAGACTCAGTTCAAATGCAGTCTGGACGATTGGATGAGTAACTGTAAATTCACCCTGGGAGTTCCACCTGTGTCCCTCTTGGACAGGCACCATAGGTGCTGATTGTGGAAATAAGGGTAGAACTTGGCTAGGGCCATTAGCCTAGTAACTTCCTATGTTCTTATTCCCTAGCAACTGTAGACCCTATCTTTAATTACCATGAAAGTCAGATTATATTCCGAAATTATTGCTTACCACCAGGGATGTAGTAGGCGGATTTGGTGCTGTGGGAAGCATACCCATTGTGCTCCTGCCCACCAAATGGTTAGGTTGCAACTGAAAAAGTTTAAAAATCCCAACCAAGTTGAAAAACAAAAAAGAACTAACCGAAAATCAAATGCAGAATGCCAGAGAAATACAAAGAGCCGTTCTGTATCACAAAACTAAGCTTATACTATTCAGCAAATGCTTTCATTTTCTAAAGCAGGACTTTATCAAACCAAATCTTTAACAGCAGTGATTTAAGTAAAAATGAACATCAGTCTCATTACTAAATATGCTAGTAAAACGCAAAACTATTTACAAAGGTTAGTAAATGTATTAGGAATTACAGCACCTAGTATACAGCCTTTTCTTTTTTAATGCTGCTTTCTGACTACCAATTTAATTCTTTAGCATATAATTCATCTAGTATGCTATTCTCGCACTTGATGCAGATTACTTAAATTTAACGCACTAAGCATATTTAGTATTATTTTTTTGCTTAATCACACGTATGTGTTCATAAATTATAGTAAGATGTATATTTGTTTTCCCTACATAAGATAAATTGTATGTCTTAATTGCAAGATACACTACAAACTTTGAATTGCAGGAAAAAAGACTTGAGACTCGTGCAATATTAGTGGAAGTAAATAAAATTACTTGAGTCTGCAGTGAATCTGCACATACTACTGGTATTGCATTTACAAGTACCTTACAGTCCTCTGTCCTTCTCTTCACTGTCTGAAACTTTCTCAGACATTTGTTTTGGATTCTTTCCTCTTATTATGAAATGTTTGATTAGCTACTGTCTTCTGAACATCTTGGCTAGCAGACAACATTGTCTAGTTGTTTTTAACAATTTGTTTTTTTTTCACTGTTGATAGAATACACAAAAGGCAAGGCCATTTTCCATTTACTATTCATGTCCAACTTTTGATTTGCAATTATCGGCAATGATGTGACATTACTATGCCTCAAATTGTCATTTAATTTGTTTACAACTAAACTGGGATACACACTCTTTAAATTTCACAGATCATTTAAAACTTCCTTTGTTTCCCTCCTTTGTAGTTAAATTCACAACTCTTATATACTGTCCTTTAACTATATTTGATTTTAAGTACTTAAGTTGAAAGCTAGAGAAGTGTAATAGGAATTTGTCATGTTTTTATCATGAACTTTAGTTTATGGTTATTTTTATAAATAGTTTATTCCAAAACAACTCCTTTCATCTTTATTGCTGGAACTTGTAAAACTTAAACGGTGTTTTTGTATTTATCCAGTTAATTAAATTCTGAAGATAAAAATTTGTATCTTACCATATTAAAATATCAAGAAATGTTACTGCTTGGGGAAAAAAAAAAAGAAAAACCTTGCACTTGTATAAATCACTTCCAGAAAACTATAACTAAATTAGAAAAAATGGGGCTGTACTGACACCATAGTAACTCATCTTTAATTGCTGACAAAATTCTTTACAAAATGCAAAGATGCTTCTGCCATGCATTCCAACAAAACTCTTATTTCCTTCACAGATTGTTCTTCCTGTTTAAGTAGCATCTTAGTGACCTATTCTGCCCCTACATTATAAAGTATGCAGTGATGTTGCATCCACTGCTAATATAATGTCAGCCTCCTTAATAGTAAAATCCAAATCAAGCGAGTTTCTAATGGGTAAATTTTGTGTCACTACTAAGGAAATATCCGCGGTGGTGGTGCTGCGGTAGCATTGTCGCCTCACAGTAAGACGCTGTCCGGTTCGACTCTCAGCTAGAGCGTCTTCTGCGTGGAGACATGCGTGAATGGGCGTTCCTTCGTTGAAGGTTGTGCGGCAGGGCTGGCAACTTGGTACGTAAAAATCAACTGCCAATCATTAGCGGACTGGAGTTCCACTGTGGCTACCCCTAGCCGGGAAAAGCTGAAAGACACAACAACAACTAAATTCAGGAAATGCATATCTACAAGCATTGACACTGGTACTAATTTTGAAGCCCTGTGTTGAAATGATGTCTCATGGCTGGATCATCTGAATTCTGTATCTTGGGTATCCCAGAAGGTACCCAACCTTAGATGTGAAACGGAAAAAAAATCATACAAAGCAGTAGTAATTAGACAAATTATCCTGCAACCATGTATCAGTTTTTTATAGGATTTCAGTAGACTAGCCTTAGGAACAGTCTTACAAAAATGTACATCCCTTAAACTTTCATTTTAGTTTCATAAACACCAGTCTTCAAATATATTTGTACCTCCCTATTTAGACATTACTCTGATATTCCTGTCTTTACTTAAAGCAGTCCCTTTAACTTACAGATTGTAAAAGTTCTTACTTAGATTATTCATGTAAGAAATATTTAAAAATCATGTAAGAAATATTTAAAAATCATGTAAACACATGTATAGTTGTTTTTACTCTGTAATTATAAAATGTACATCATATGTAACTTAAGGCCTCCTCTGAAAACTAGTTTTACATAGTTGGACTTTTTTCAGTCCACAAAGACAAATAAATGATTTGAAGGCATGTGTGATAGATCAATCTTTATTAAAAGGATTGAATAGTTGGATGAAAAGGAGAATTATAAAAATTAGGAGCAACAAACTCATTCCTCTTTTCAGTTTAAGAAACAAAAAGTAGAATGAACTGAGTATTAAACAAAGCCAATTTACACACATGAAAAGGATCAGACTTTAGTGCTTTTGTCTATCTTTATTCCAAAGACTTCAGCAGTAATAACATCGATTCAGCTCTACTCCATATGTACATAAAAACACATGACATCACTAAACAATCAAGCTGTCAAATACTCAGAAATACACATGGGTTAAGACCACCTGAATACTTAACATTTTTAACTGTTAGTTCATTTTTAACATTTTTCATATTTATTGAATCACTTAAACCTGGATTTTCTCCAGTATTTAATTCGCCAACCAAGCTTTTGCATTCTGAGTAAATTATTAAAATCATCTTCCTTCACCATCCTGTAATACTTTTTCTATAACTAAAAATTCAAACTTTTTAAAATTCTTAAATCTACCACTGTGCTTTAGCCAGTGCATTAATGCTATCCTTATTAATAGGAAATTACTTGCCATATTTTTATCATGAATTTAGTGGTTATCTTTATAAATGTTAAATCCACAAAAAAAAACTTATTTCATCTCTATTACTGGATCCTGGGATGTTAAATTATGTTTATACATTCTTTCGGTGAGTGCTCGTTATTTTTACAATGTAAAATAGATTGCAAACTGAACATTTTGCAAGTTAAATTACCCCTTCTGTCTTAAGTGTATATACCAAAATTTGATATGTGTAGGAGAAATTTGCCACCTCAAAATACTGTGGGGAATTTACATATCTATTTTATTTACACCCAGAACAAGGGAAAAGTACCCTTTTTGGAACAGTTATTTATAACGGCTGGAACCCTGGAATGCCTCTTTAAGACATCTCTCAAATTACACCCTCTTTTGATAATAAACTGCAGAACATGTCCAACTATCTGCTTAAATTTTGGGTCTCCCTAACAATTTTTTTTCATTTTTAACTTGCAGTACATTTAATTTCTAATGAATCAGTAGAATGCATTAATATGAAACTGGATTTACATTCCCTGTTAACCTCTTATTTGTCTTTAATCACATTTTTACAAAGCAAAATTGGGGCCCACAGATTTGCTCATTTCTCCAAAACTTAGTCACTTACTACTTTAACTAGTTTCCTCGGGTAACTTCTTTCTACAAAGTTTAACAGGATTTCCTTTTCAATTGTAAAATCCTAGTCTCTATAGATAGTCTACTTAAACTAACAAACTGGCTTTTCACTAATACCTTTTTGGGTGTGTCTTTGATGACCGCTATCAGAATTGGATAAGAGTTAACAAAAATATCTTTTTATACATTTTAGAGTAAAAAACATCCCCTTCTTTCCTTGCTACTTTAATTTATTAGGACAACCTCTTTCTACAAAGAAATTGGACAGGATTTCTTTTTCACCCTTGTTTCCCATATTGCCATCTGATCAAGGTGGATCTGGAATTAGTCTTTTCTTAGCTTGATCTAATTTTTGGTGATCAAGATCCATTCCACACTACAAAGGGAACTTGATCTTGTTTTTCAAGGGATGAATACTGGACTGCTTTGTCAGCTGTCATTTTGGCTATACCCAAGGCACAACGTATTACTGGCTTTCATGATCTGTGGACTCTAAGCACAAGTTGTAGGACTTTGGGCATTGAAATGTGGCCACATATCACCTTACTTGCACTTAGTGCTTTGAAGGTGCACTTTCTGTTTAGACTGGTTCTGTGGATAAAATTTTTTTTATTGTATACTCAATGGCCTAAAATATCAAACGTATGTGGTAACACGGTTAGCTCCCATGTGATTTAGCTTCATCTTTCTATTCCAGACTTGAAGACCATAGCAGTAATCCCTGATAGTGTCAAAAAGGAGCGTAGATCGCACCTTGAAGATACAAGTTCCAAAACTCTCAGCTAAGAAAGACCATTCTTGCAGTGTGGCAAGAGGTTTGCACTTCCTGATGTGAGAAGTCCATGCTCCACATTGTTGATTTCTGTATGTACTAAATCTGAAGTAGGTGCAACTCAAAGTAGGGGTTTGTAATCTGAGGCACCACAACCTCAGGTTAGTTATTTCAGGGATAAATCCTTGACTTCAACACAGATGACATGAATTTGAGAACTACTGGAAGAATCATAGCAGAGGAGAGGAGAGATGAGAATAAGCAGTTAACTGTGGCTGGCTCATCTTAGCAATAAGAAAGCAGTGCACTCATTGCACCACTGACCTTAACTGAGAGAGTATAAGTACTGTAGGTAGCTATGGGACAGGTGATGTGTGCAGCACATAAGCCAGGAGGTAGTCCAGGGTATAGGTGAGGGTCAATCCTAAGGGTACTCGCCTATAATAGTACTACCATGGTTTTTCATCTTCTGTGAATGTAGAAGACCCCAAAACGTATGATGGCCTGCTGGCATCCAAGGAATGAATGGGCCTCTAGGCTCACACCTCAGTCAGAAAACAATGGGCTTGTATGGCTGTGACTTGTAGAACTAATGGGATGATAAGGTATTGAGAGGTGGGCTGGGGTCAGCACATATTCCACTGCATTTTTTTTGTAAATATTTTTGTCATTCTGCATAATGTATCTATTATCTTTGGAAATTAAGTAGTCTCTATCCAACATTGTAGCATCCAAGTGAAAGTTCCTGTTAGGGAATAACAGACCCTGGAAACCCACTTGATGAAATGATCCATAAGATTTACCCCTCTTTTCTGACAAAGAAAGCACATGGGTTCCTTTAAACAGCATCCTCCCTTTTTGTACCACGTTCATGGTTTCATAATTTTAAACAGTTTTATTAAATTATTACTTAAGATGTAGGCAAGTATACCTTAACAGAAAAGGAAACAAACCATTTTAACATTTTTCCATTTAAATACAATGTACATCACATATATTTTCTTTGTACCATCAGCCCAACATTACAAAAAATGCTGAAATCCTGCCTTCCCTTAAACCTTACTCCTCCTCCTCCTGAATGTTATTCTGCATGTACTGTTCCCACAGTTTACATTTATTTATATGTAATTTGCTCCTTCCCGTTTGTAAAGCTCCGTCTTCAAAATGTTTGGTGTTTTTTATTATATTCAATATCCAATACAGTTGTAGATTTCCATTTTCTAGTACTTGTTCTTTTGGCAGCCAACAGAATTAAATTTAATAGGGCATTATTGTGTCTAGGCAATTTGGATCCTGTATTTCAGCTCAAAAGAATCATTTCCTTACAGCCATTTGCTCACCCATTATTTCTGAGAGAATACTGTGTAGGGAATTTTTTTAAATCTGCCAGCTCGTTGCAGCCCCAAAACATATGTTCCCCTTTCTTCTCCATCACACCTCCAACATTTGCTATCTACTCAAGGAAGAATTCTTTGAAGTTTGCTTGTGGTATAAAGTACTTATGCGAACACTTCCAAGCAAAGATCCTAAACCTTCTAGACTTGGTTGCATACTTGGGAGCCATGTATTCTGTTCCTATTATCTTCTTGTAAATTACTTTTCCAGTCTCTTCAGTCTTTTCTAACCTCCTCTGATTCTTGTAGTTAACATGCAGTATTTTATATGCCCTGCTCATTATTCGTTTTTTAACAGCTGCTGTTCTAGATTCAACTAAAACTGTACCAGAGCAGGTCTTTCAATTTTTATTAAAATTCCCATATCAATTTCTCTGTCTGTACTGTAAGATTAAGTCCTGATAGGGAGGACTGTCTCTAGCCTGCAATCCAAATGTCTTCTTGGCCTCATCCCACTCTTACCTTTCCTACTTGAGTTGTTTGCTCACAGTATTTTGGTTCCTTTCCCTGTTTCTGCAATAAATTCCAACTCCCTCTTGCATATTTTCTGTACCCCTACTTGCAGTCATCCCTGTATGGTTTCTTATTTTTTTACACAGGATAGAAGTAAATGGTAGACCTTATTTATTTTTCATTTTGAATTGTCTTAAAATCTGTATATGAAAACAGTCACTACTGCTCCAAAAACAGTCTAAATAGTCCAACAAAATAATCAGTAAAAGAAGAAATGACTGTTGTGTAGGCTGATTTTGTTATATATTCAAAGTATAACAGTTAAAGATTCCCAAAATATTCGTGGCACTTTACATACAGCTGTGACTTTAGAACTGTTAATAGTACATAAAAAGTCTTTACGATATTTTGCAGTAATATGCAATAATGCTGTGAACTCAACAGTACCTTGTTGTAGAGTAAGTGCACACCAGGCTGTTTTCACATCTCCGTAGTGGTGTGCGTATATATAACTGGTCCGCTCAGTCGGTGTTCACCTCTCTAAGCGTTTTCACCAATAAACCTCTCCAAGTAATTGTAGCAGTATAAATCAAAGCATACAGTTCCAAGTCAGTAATTCCAGTTCGGGTAATTCCAGGTACCTGAAACAGTATAATCCAAATAGAATAATTCCAACAGTGCTATTCCTATGATGTACGTTCTGCGAATACACCACGCAAGTATCTTTGAATAAGCAAGATCTTTTTGTTATACAGAATAGTCGACAAACAATCTCGGCTAGTGCTTTCACCTACTGGCTTCCTCAGGCCGTTAAATTAATGGTGATAATTTGAACTATATATGACTTCAGGATTTCAAAATTCCTGATGTCACTTCCTGCCCTAATTTAAAAATACTTAGTAACTATTCATACAATAGTGTTACGTAGTGTCACATCTCATGCCATAAATTTGCATTGAATAAAACATTGTTTCTACTTTTAATATTTAACTAATATTTAACTAATACTGCAGTGTTAAATCCTATACATCATATAAAATACGCATAAAAATACAAATAACTAAAATTATGCTTCCTGATGTCACATCCTGTTATACTTCGCATTAGTGTGTTTAGGTATTATTGCGATAAATAGTATTGCTACATCAAATGTGCTGAAGTCCAGTTATGTTTTAGAACATCAGTTAATACAAATATAATTTAAAAAATGTTATTACTTAAAAAATACAGAAAAATCTATCAATTAGAATGTTAAACGAAGTAGCTATAATAAGTATATGCATCATGTACATAACTAAAAATACCACCATGTACAATATTATTAACTGGTTAATGTGTACATGTGGCTTCTTTCTATTGCACTTATTAAGCCACTCATTCTATAATAATCCTTTCTGAGTGGTTCCTAAGCTTTATATAGTTTAATATTTCAATCCGACTTTATTTATATGTGCCATTCGTGTGCAAAACTGCTCAAACAATGGCTTAAAAAACTGTAAGATCAAGGTAATTTGTGCCAAATTCTGATTTTAACCTTGATTTTAATCATTATTTTTTAAAAAACAGTTAATATAATAAAACAATGTTTTATTCAATGCAAATTTATGACATGAGATGTGACACTATGTAACACTATTGTATGAATAGTTACTAAGTATTTTTAAATTAGGGCAGGAAGTGACATCAGGAATTTTGAAATCCTGAAGTTATATATAGTTCAAATTATCACCATTAATTTAACGGCCTGAGGAAGCCAGTAGGTGAAAGCGCTAGCCGAGATTGTTTGTCGACTATTCTGTATAATAAAAAGATCTTGCTTATTCAAAGACACTTGCGTGGTGTATTCGCAGAACGTACATCATAGGAATAGCACTGTTGGAATTATTCTATTTGGATTATACTGTTTCAGGTACCTGGAATTACCCGAACTGGAATTACTGACCTGGAACTGTATGCTTTGATTTATACTGCTACAATTACTTGGAGAGGTTTATTGGTGAAAACGCTTAGAGAGGTGAACACCGACTGAGCGGACCAGTTATATATACGCACACCACTACGGAGATGTGAAAACAGCCTGGTGTGCACTTACTCTACAACAAGGTACTGTTGAGTTCACAGCATTATTGCATAATACTGCAAAATATCGTAAAGACTTTTTATGTACTATTAACAGTTCTAAAGGCACAGCTGTATGTAAAGTGCCACGAATATTTCGGGAATCTTTAACTGTTATACTTTGAATATATAATAACAAAATCAGCCTACACACCAGTCATTTCTTCTTTTACTGTCTTAAAATCTGATTTTAACCTGTACATTATCATTCTTGATTATTTTTAGATTTTCCGAAGTGCTAAGTAATTAAAAAAAATCTTGTGTAAACAATCCATGAGTATAGCAGATCTACTATGTGTTGTGAATTCTGTCAAAGTGGCATTGTTCTGCAGTACCACCAGTAAGTGCTGAGATCACAACTGGTTTGCAGCGTGGGGGATGTAGCTCCAGTGTCTGTACAAAAGCTTTAACTGCATGTTAGAAAAAGTATATATACAGTGGATATAAAAAGTGTATACACCCCATTACAATCCAGGTTTTTTTGATATAAAAAAATAAGACCACAATAAATAATTTCAGAACTTTTCCCACCTTTAATGAGACCTATAGCCTGTACAGTTCAACTGAAATACAAATATGTTAGGGGAAAAATATAAAAAAATAAAAACATTCGATAAGCTGGTTGCATACGTGTGCACACCCTTAAACTAATACTTTGAAGCACCTTTTGCTTTAATTACAACATTCACTCTTCTTTGGTACACACCTGCCATCAATTAAAGAGACTCTGATTAATCCCAAATAAAGTTCAGCTGTCTTAGTAGGATTTTTCTGACATTTACTCCGTTGCCTGCTACAGCACAAGCCATAGTTCGCAGAGAGCTTACAAAGCATCAAAGGGATCTCGTTGTTGAAAGGTATCAGTCGGGAGAAGGGTACAAAAAAATTTCCACAGCATTGGATATGTCATGGAACACAGTGAAGACAGTTATCAAAAAGTGGAGAAAATATGGAACAACAATGACATTGCAAAGAACTGGACGTCCCTCCAAAATTGATGAAAAGACAAGATGAGAACTGGTCAAGGGGCTGCCAAGAGGCCTACAGCAGCTGCAGGAATTTCTGGTAAGTACTAGTTGTAACAACAATCTCCTGTATTCTCCATATGTCTAGCCTATGGGGCTGGGTTGCAAGACAGAAGCCTTTTTCTACATAGAAAAACATCCAGGCCTGGCTAAAATTTGCGAAACAATACATAGTCTCCCAAAAGCATATGGGAAAATATGTTCTGGTCTGATGAGACCAGGGTTGAACATTTTGGCCACAATTCCAAAAGGCATTTGGAGCAAAAACAATACTTCGCATCACCAAAAGAACACCATCCCAACTGTGAAACATGGTGGTGGCAGCATCATGCTTTGGGGTTGCTTTTCTTCAGCTAGAACTGGGGCTTTAGTCAAGGTGGTGGGAATTATGAACGTTTCCAAATACCAGTCACTTTTGGCCCAAAGCTTTCAGGCCTCTGCCAGAAAGTTGAATATGAAGAGGAATTTCACCTTTTAACACAACAATGACCCGAAGTGTATATCCAAATCAACAAAAGAATGGCTTCACCAGAAGAAAATTAGTTTTAGAATGGCTCAGCCAGAGGCCAGACCTAAATTCAATAGAAAATCTGTGGGGTGACCTGAAGAGGGCTGTGCACAAGAGATGGCCTCATAATCTGACAAATCTGCAATGCTTTTGCAAGGAAGAGTGGGCAAATATTGCCAAGTCAAGATGTGCCATGCTGATGGACTCCTACCCAAGAAGACTGAATGCTGTAATTAAATCAAAAGGTGCTTCAACAAAGTATTAGTTTAAGGTTGTGCACACTTATGCAACTAGCTTATCGTACGTTTTTTATTTTTTTTATATTTTTTCCCTAATATATTTGTTTGTTTTGCAATTGAATTGTACAAGTTATAGATCACATTAAAGGTAGGAAAAGTTTTGAAATGATTTATTGTGGTCTCGTTTTTTTATATCACAAAAAACTGGCATTTTAACAGGGGTGTGTGCACTTGTTATATCCACTGTATAATCACATGCTTGTTTGCAAGTTGAACTGTTTTTAATTCACCTCACTCAAAATATTTGTTTTCTCAAGATGAGATGTGGAGTATGTTCTGGCAAACAACGATGAATGGTTTTGTTCATAATTTCCTTCTTTTTCAGAAAATGTGCCCAGAACCTCTCACTCTAGTTTGACTGTCCATTTCCTTTGTACTGTGAATTTGATGATTTTGTACAGATTAAGTAGTGGAGTAGATTAGCTGAAAGCTTCCTGCTTATCAGTTTAGGGTTGCGTACCTACAGCAGAGCTGTTATAAATTCATGTTGTTCTTGCTTAAGAAAAATGAGTGTCATTATAGAAGCAGTTAAATAATGCCACACTTGGCAGGCAGATGAATACCTGATGAGTTAACAGTCAGGATGTTATTTTTTGATTCCATTACAGCCTGAACTCTCAGTTTGCTCTTGCCTACTGCATTGCAGGCAGTTTTTTTGTAATCTCTGCTTGATTAATTCTCAGTTAGAACTTCTTATACTGCATTAATTGAAATGTTGCAGAGCACTTCTATCTCAATTTAGAAATGGAGGTAACACTGAAGTGTGTGTCTGTAATTTTGTTCTGTTTTCTTTGCAGTAACATTTGCAGATGAGCAGTTTTGTTGTAGGTGTCTCAGTATATACATCGGAACTTATGAAGTGGAAAAGGTGAATTTTTGAAATATTCTGTATAGAAATTAGGTTGCCCTAATTGCTTTTTTTTTTCTCTGCAGTTTATGAGACCTACGGAGATGGTTCTTGGCTGTGCCGTTGTAATTGTGTTGTTTGTAGCAGCCGTTTGGGCTTCTGATAACAAAGCAGTCATCCAACGATTTAAGACAAAAGCTCCTTCAGCATTTGTTGTGATCATTCTGTTGGCCAGCTACTGCATTCTTTCTCTGTTTGGAGGCGTGATGGTATTTTTACTTGGCATCTCTTTGCCTTTACTCTGTAAGTATTTTTGCAAATGCAAATCAAGTTCCTCGTCATTTGGCTTTAATTTTTGCCTGCTGCTGTCTGTGACACACACGGCCCTCTGGTGGTTATCAGATGAAATACAGTATTGACACATTTTACTACAGTAGTGTAGTATTGGCTGAGTTGATCTGCTTTGCCTGGAAATGGAGTTTTACATTTTTTATGCCTTTTCATTCATTCTTATACACAGAGGTTAACTGATCAGCCTAGGCTGAGACTGTAGACCGAAAAAGTTCAAAGGACCAGCCCAGATACCTGGTGAACAAATAGTAAATGAATAAATGAGCTGCCTGTGTGAAAAGAAAATTAACTAGAGTAAGGTACTGTATTCATCAATCCAAGGACAGCAGAGGGGGTCTCTCTATATGAGAGCAGTGATGCAGAGATTATAAGGTGGTAGAATTTGATGAAGGTTGTGCTCTGGAAAAACACTGTTTGTTGGAGACAGAAAATTGATGAAGGGAGGTAATTCGGAAGACAAGACTGAGGCTTTACCATCATGGAAAAACTGATGGCATTGCCTATTAGCAATAGCAAGTTAGAAAAGGTCAAGTGCTGATCTTGCTGAACCATTCTTAGGCTTCATGTGGGGGGTTGTGGAAAGTAGACTACATGGGACTGCACTGATATGTGTAAAAAGACAGTAACACATACTCAGTCTCACATCGTTATGTTGTGGCTGTGGCAGTGGAAATGGGCAACTCCTGCTTAACAATACAGCAAGTTAATACAGTAACAGTTTCAGGGCATTCCTGGGCATATGCTTGGCCACCCATGTCAAGTCCGTGTTTATTCATAGCGTTATAGATTGCATGTGTGTTATGATAATCCCAGCAAATACTCCCACAGAAGATGTGACCACTGCAGTCACCCGAGTAAATTGAATGTTTTTTTGTAAGTAAATCTGTGCAAACACAAGTACTTCCTTAACTTACTGTGTTGGTTTCAGTTAGTTGAATTGTGGATTATAAAAATAAGAAGTTCCAAAAAGCAAATACTAAGTTCAGTTATTTGCAAATTATGAAAGCAGAAGTAATGATTGTAACATTTCAGAGGGAAGTTTAGCTCAAAATTCACTTTCACAACATGCAGTGCTTCTTTAAATATAAACCAGAAGCACAAACTTTGAATGAATCTGCAAAGAATATTTAATTTGTATAAAAAGATTATTGGACACACAAACCTTTCATCTGCAGAATATAAAATCAGCAATACTGTAATATAGTTAACCTCTGCTCCACAAAGTCTTATTCTACTTTTTTCTAATTGTCATTTGTAACACCAGACTTGTAGAATCCAGCTGAAGTCCTGCTTTTGTCATATCCATCCTAAAATAGCTGCTGAAAATGTGACTGTTAGCTATTATCTTCACAAGTGTTCTAAATGGTGTTGGTACTTAACTGATTCAGCGTCTCTTCCTTGCCTTTGGTCACGAGTACAGCATCTCTTTTCTTAGTTCAAAGTATGGTTTTAAAGAGGGCATGTTCTGTTCATTTGATTTCCCTTTCCACTTTTGCTGTACTCTCCCTAGCTGTACGTGTTGCCCTTACATTGGACATTCTTAAAATTGATATACTTTGTCATGAGGTCGGACAGGTTAGAATTGTTTTCATCCATGTTCTTTCATGAAGTGAAAGCTGTAGCCTTTACTTCAAATACAGGAATGTTTCTCCCCTTCATCTGGCTTATCCTCCATAAAAGGTAATTAATGAAGACAAATTTCTTCAGCCAGTGTTAATGGTAGTTTCCTGTTATTTATTAGTTGTCTTCCAACTTTTACTTCTGTAGACTTGATTCTGTTTGACTGGTTCTTTGCTTTAATGATGCAGATAGAAACTTAAGACTTTGTTGAGGTTCCTTTCCCCCTTTTCTTTAGTATGAGATGCATCTGTTTTTCCCTCGGTTTCTGCCCCCTACTTCTCTTACTGCATTCTTGACCATGGGCCCTTCTTTGTCGCTCTCAGTAATGACATCTTGTGACCTTAATTACTACAGTCTTTTAAACTGTCAAAGGAACCAAGGTATTGGGATCAAATTTGATAAGAGTTTGATCTCATTTTTTTCTAACCTTTCACCTTGAGTCAAATCTTTGTTCCCTTTGAGAATTCAAATTTCACATATTTTTCTTTAGTGGGATTGTGTTATATTGTGCTTCCTATCTCAGCCCCTCCCCTACATCTTCTGTGACCCTTTAAACTGGGTGGAGGCTAGACCAGTTTTTATATTTTGTTAAAGGTAGATGCTAGAGCTGCTAGGTGTAACACTTTGCTAAAAGGGATTTGTATTTCTGTTTGTGTTTTGGGGTACTGTTTTAAATGTACACATATTACTTTGGTTTTCTGATTACTATATTTTTGTGTTTACAAACATAATTATGATCTAACTAATGAGATCATCCCTAAATATAACAACCACTGCAGTTCTTTCCACTTCTATCCCAGTAGTGCCTTTATCAAGCTTGGTAACAGCACAGTGACAAAAAACAATTCTGTAGTTGTATTTAAAAGTTTAGCTGTATCACATTCCATGGACATGCTTTCAGACACATTGTTTAACTGCTTGTTGGCATTTTTGCAGGTGCTGCACTTATTAATTGTGTAGTATTTGACTGTGTTCCTTTTCCTAGAGCAACTTAAACAGATTGTTTAAAGTGGTAACGCGTTTTGCTTGTTTGCAGACAGACTCATACTTCGGTGAAGGCTTATTGTTAATAGCTGGTACATACAAATGTCATCTGGATTGGTAGTTTCAAATAAACACTTTACTAAAGCAAGTAGCTGTTAAAGACATAAAGTTCACAATTTAACATAAACCTTATCTGTAATGTGGCCAGTCATTTCTGACTTGATGTATCTCTCCATTGTCAACTACTTTATTGTTGCACGAAAAATAAAAAGGAAGGTAGACCAGATATTGTAGGAAACCCACTCTGCAAAACAGTAATAGATAGTTTTCTGTACTACCTTGATTGCTAAATAGTTATGACACGCGGACCACAACATCAGAAACCCGCAGGAAGCACTCTGCATGTATAGAAAGATATCTTTTACAATATGGTGTCCTAGTAGGATACCCATCCTATGATATTTGTTTCAGTTTGCACCATAATTCATGACACACACAAACACCTTTGTGATGCAGCATGTGTGATGCATGCACAAAACCATTCTTTTTTGCATTTATTTTATTGTACAGTTCCTGTTTTGCATGCAATTTAATCAGTCTAGTGTAGACATTTTAGTTTAGCAGGGAAGACAACAGGATACCATTTGTAAGAAGTTAAAACAAATATCTTGGACTACCTTTACATTTATTCTTTTCTAAAAAATAACTGAGCAGACGTGACAAAATTGGGAAGGACTAGCACCGCAAACCCATTCATTCATTATTTTTCACTTTGTTTCTTGTGCACGCACACATGCACACCCAGGGCCATACACATGTAATTGCATGCGCACACATTACCTTGGTCATTTTTGCTGCACAAATATCATCATCTCTCCCCCAATCACCTTTCCAACCTCTGTCCAACAACAAATGTGTCAGCAGAATGGACTCAAGCTGTAAACAAGTCTGTCCTTAATTTAACTCATTCCCTGTAGGGAAGCTCCGGAACTTTGCACTGTAACTTCCAATGGGCAGAGCCTAATATTTTAGATATAATCAAATTATGCCCTCACGTTTCAAACAAATGTTCATCTGTCTGGAACCACAAGTCTTAAAGTAGTATAAATGAGAAACACTTCAGCATAAACTGTTTTTATAGTGGTAATATTCTTTAGATTCTAGGTCTTAAACTAGAACTTGTAAGTCAAAGTAAACACCAACTATTAAGTTTGTAATATTTTGCAAACAGCTTACAGTGTCTCCGGAATGACTCAAGTTAAGCACATAATGTCAGCAGCATTTTGTTCACCCAGCTTGAGAGCTTTCATATGAGGCTAAGCAGTTCTGTCTGTGCTAATTGTTAGCTGAAATAGTTGGAACAACATGAAGTTTACAACAATGTTGTATCTTTCGGCTTTTCCCGGTTAGGGGTCGCCACAGCGAAACTCCGGCCCGCTAATGATTGGCAGCAGATTTTTACATATCGAGTTGCCAGCCCTGACGTACAACCTTCAACGAAGGTATGCCCTAAGACGCTTTAGCTGAGAATCGAACAGGACAACATCTTACCTTGAGGTGACAATGCTACCGCAGCACCACTGCACTAGACAGGTCAAGTATCATTACAGTTATGTTTGCCATTGTGCAAGCTTTAAGATCAATTATTTTGCTACTTTGTATGCAGCATGGTTTTGGAAATATTAGTACAAATATAATCTAGCAGTATTTGATGCCTAGAGGCGTCAGTAGGATGTACCTGCAGAAACACCAGGAGGTGTCACCCAGCAGGTTTGAATTAAACTGGCCATGCTAGAAAATACAGAAGACTTTAGATGGCTCACCATTTTCCCAACTTAGGAAAAACGTTTTGAAAAACTACTTTTCACATGACTCGAGTACATTAAAAAAATACAGTATTCTCTCGCCACGTAAACATGAATTTTGGTCATGCCAAAGCATGATGACAGTCTGTTGTACTCCCTGATGTTATCCTCCGAAGTATGGATAAAGGCCTTTTTAGTAGACCCTGCATTCCTAGCTCTCCCCAAGGCCTTCAGCCTGGTAAAGCATGACCTGTTAATTAACTAATTAATGCAGTAAACAATGATGCCTTATCCTTACTCATAGAACTTTATCAACAGAATTTTTAAAGATTAAATTGGGTTCACTATTTTCTCTCCACTAGCCAAAGGTGCCCTTCAGGGGTCAGTGTTTTCTCACTACCTTTCCTTATGTTTAGTAGAAGACTTCTATATCTCATGCAGATCAAAATTTATTTTATGTACAGATATGGTAATGTATAGGGCAACTGCATCATACTCTGCCGTCAGAAAAGTACTAGAGGATAATCTCTCCCACCTCTCTAACTGGCTAAACCATGGCAAACTTGTTCTAAACGCCAAGTAAACACACTCTAAATTTTTCTACCAGACAAACTGTTGTCTCTCAAAATTGGGACATATTGCATAATAACCAAGAACCCACTGAAACTATCTCGCACTTCAAATAGCTAGAAGTCTTGTAAATAAAACCCACAGCTTCCAGTGCCACATCAGTTCTACCAAGTCGGAAATGAACAGTCTTCTTTTTTGGCAAAAAAAAAAATAAAAATTCACTTCCTTTTCCTGAAGGGTAGAGTAGCAGCAGTTAAGAAGATTTCCTAGCTTGAATGTCTTGTCATTGCAGCAGGCAGATGAAAGAAAATTATATTTCTTCAGTTCACTGTAAACAGCATCTGTAGGCTCATCACACGTTTCCCCGGAGAGCATCACTGTTGCCCTAGAAAAAGCACACAATGGATGTTCTTTGTGTTTCACTATTGCAGTCATTACATTTGGGTAATCTGCTGGCAGGTTTGCTCTCATTCGGCCTGATTAACAAAGTCTTGGGTCCTGCGTCGGTTGCTGTCCCTTCTTCCATGATGTCAGGTCTTCAGGGGTATAAAACATGCAGCCGACGCCATTACATCAGTCTTTCTTGCTGTGCGATGTCCGAAGCAGTTCGCAAGTGCCAGTCGGCCGACTCCTGAAATTTTCATTTTCAAGTTTCAGAACCGAAGTCTTCAACTAGGGGCTGAGTACCCCGTTGGGGAAACTTTTTTCTTGCTCCTTACTGATGTCAGTAAAAGTTAATAATTGCATTACTTGTGGGAAGCAAATACCTCATAAGGATTTTCATTTGTACTGTATTCCTTGCCTAGGCCCTGACCACAATGTGCCTTGCTATCGGTTTTATGCTAAATTTAATCAACGCACAATTAAACGTCGGTATATTTTTGCTTCTGAATATTTTGGCTCAAGATTTAACTATCCAGAAATGTCATTGGTTAGCAATCCAACTACCGGAATACTCAGTGAGGTACTTTTGCAGCCCCTGATACCCACTACTTTTGATTCGCAGGCCTCTACTGAGACCCATTCATAGTCCAGTATGCTGTGAGATACTTTAAGTATTAAACCCGTGGATGTCTCTACCTTAGATGGGTTCGGAGCCGCTGAGCAGGCACTGGCTTCTGAGGGTGTTTTCAGGCCTAAAGATTTGTATATTAAACCGATGCCATCTTCAAAACTAAGGCCAAAAACTACTTCTGTGTCTAAAAAAACAACGTTTGGGCCATGTGTACAGGCCCCAATGCCTAAAAAATAACATATGATCAAAATGGCTGAAGATTTAATTACCTTGATCAGGGGTTCCCATCCCCCTCCTGCTAAGAGGCCTTGGTAAGGCACTAACTGTGAATCTTCAGATCAGGTTTCTATTTCTTCTGATTCTTCTTCTGATCAGGATTTATCTATACCCACTTATGAGGACTCTGATGCAGAAGACTCCATCTCTTCTGCTTCTCCCCTTGAGGATTTCTCTTTTGGAGAAACTTTGCATACCTTATGGGAACACTTCCACTGGGAGAGTCAGGATTTCTCTGAATCTAAAAAGAGACTTGGGGATTTTCTTCTTCTTCCTCAGCATAGGCCTTTGGTTATACCTCCTGTTCTAGACATTGTTGATGATGTTTTCTCAGAATCCAGTACGACTCCTGATTCCCTGCCTCTGGCTCCTAGTAAGCCAGACCGATACTACAGGGTTCCTGACTTCCACAAATTCCTTTTCAAAAACCCTACTGCTAACCCTGAAACCATTTCTCAGGGTCCCAAGGGCGTTAACGCCTCTACTGCTAAAAATCCTACCCCTTCTGACAGAGATTTCAGGGCGCTGGATAGATGGGGTAAGGTTTACACGTCTGCAACCTTTGCAATCAGGGCTTTAAACTGTCAATTTCATATGCTTAAATATCAACAGCATGTCATGGGTTTACTTAAACAGAAAATGGTGTTGATTTCTGACTGTGTGGAAAATAGAGTTGCAGGATTTATTACGTTCAGCTGAACAAGTTGGGAAACATACTTTGCAATGTGGTTTTGATTCCTTGGAGGCCTCTTGCAGGGCTGCTGTAACTGGATCTGTGATAAGAAGGCATGCTTGGCTCAAGGAGCAAAGTCTGCTGACCATGTTAAAGCAAAATTGTTGGATGCTGCTTTACAACAGGACAGTCTGTTTGGTAATAAGGCTGAAGAAGTTTTGAAAAAGATGGAAGATAAAGCTAAATTTATGCAAACTGTAAAAGATTTCTTACAAGTGCAGCCACCCAGGTTTAGTAGGCACTGGCCTACTAAGAACTGGTCCTTTCCAGTACCCACTAGAGCCGCTCAGGTCAAACCCAGACATTCCAAAGGATCCAGGTTTCAGTCGCAAGGAACTTTTAGAACAAAGCAATGGGGTGCCTCCACCTCCAAATCTGGAAGCAATAAGGCACTTCCCTATGGTAAACAGTCTCCATGACTTTCCACTGCAATCACCAAGCACTTATCTTTTGGCCGACCCTTTGGGAGGAAAACTGGCATGAAACTGGGAAGTGATTACCCAGGACAAATGGGTTTTAAATATAGTATCCCAGGGATACAGATTTCATTTCCACACTTTGCCAATTCCAAACGGATGGCCAGATCTGCCTCCAAATCAGTAGGCAGAGGTCCAGAAACAAGTTATGTCCCTCCTGAATATGGGGGCTATTCAACCAGTACCAGAAAAGGAAAAGGGACAAGGTTCCTATTCAAGACTTTTCCTGGTACCCAGAAAAGACAAATCATGGCGTCCAATTCTGGACTTATCCATTCTAAATACATTTCTGGACATTCCAAAATTCAAGATGCTGACTCTTCAACAGTTACTACCTATGCTAGGCAAGGATGCCTGGTTGGTAACTCTAGACTTGAGGCTTACCTGCATATCCCAATCAGGGAATCTTGCAGAAGATACCTCTGCTTTAAAGCAGGTTACTTGCATTACCAGTTCTCTGCACTGCCCTTTGTGAAGACCCTGGGTGCTGTAGATAAGCCAAAGTGCCTGGCACCAGTAATTGCATTTTGCAGGCAAAGAAATATTCAAATTTATCCATACCTGGACGATTGTCTAATTCAGGCAGAAAACAAGGACACTCTTCTAAAACATCTGGAGTTTGTAAAAAGGGTTCTAACTTGTCTAGGGTACACCATAAACGAAAAGAAATCACAACTGGTACCCTCTCAAAAAATTACATTCCTGGGTGCAAGCTTGAATACAACTGCCCAGATGACTTGCCTTACGCCGGAAAAGCAAATTCAATTGATGACTTACTTCAAACAGGTGGCCACAAAAACCCAGCTATCTGCAAGACAAATTCTGCAGGCCTTGGAGTTCATGGCCTCCTGCATCCTTCTGATTCCATATGCAAGACTGCATATGAAGAAACTTCAGTGGTACCTAAAAAGCTGATGGAGTCAACATTGTCACAGCCAGAAAACAATGAGTCCTATCATACCTTGCCTGCAACTAGAGTTCCTATGGTGGGCAGAGGCCTGCCACCAAAACAAGGGACTATCATTCATTCCACCCCCTGCCGCCCAAACCCTGACTACAGACGCATCAGACTATGCTTGGGAAGCGCATCTGGCAAGGAGATGCATTCATGGCAAATGGAGCCCGAGTTAAATGCACCTACATATCAATCAAAAAGAGATGCTAGCTGTACAGAATGCTCTGACAGCCTTCAAGGGCTACCTTCATCCAGAACAATTACTGATAAAGACATACAACACCACAGTAATGTGGTACATAATCAAGCAGGGGGGTACACATTCCTACCCCCTTTGCAGACTAGCCATGGCATTGTGGAACACTGCTTTGACTTATCAAATACATCTACAAGCTCAATTCCTGCCAGGAAACCAAAATACTCTGGCAGACAAACTAAGCAGAAATATTATGGACCCACATGAATGGAAACTGGAAACACAAATTTTCAACATGTTGACATGCAAATGGGGGAGCCCAGACATAGTTTTAGGGTGAGGCAAAAAGATCTATCAGTTGGACAAATTCTGCACAAGAATTCATCACAAAAAAGCTTGGAAAGTGGATGCTCTATCCTTCAGCTGGAAAAACCTATCAGTCTATGCCTTTCCCCCCCTGCCTCTGCCCTCCAAAGTCCTACTAAAAGTCAAGACGGGACAAACCAAAAATTATTCTGATTGCTCCAGACTGGCCAACACTGGTACCCACTCCTGCGCAATGTGTCTCACCTTCCTCCATGGTACCTGCCTCAGACACCTTACCAACTGTCTCAGCAGAACTATCAAATTCTGCACACTCCGCTCCAAACATTGAATCTTGCAGAGTGGCTAATCAACTAATTTCACCCTTTACACCTCTCAGCAAACCTGTGATGGATGTCATTTTGGAGGCTAGAAGGCCTAGTACTAGAAAATCTTTTGCTGACAAATGGAAAAGATTCTGTGCCTGGAAACAAGCACAAGGAATAAGCACAGCAATGCCCAATATTCCTCAGATTCTGCAATACTTAACTGAGATGCTTCACAAGGGCTTATCTTTTTCTTCCATAAAAATCCATGCCTCTGCCATTTCAGCTCATTACAACACAGAGCTTCCCCTCTTCTCTCATCCTCTGCTAAAGCAGTATCTCAGAGGGGCCAAAAATTAAAGATCTCCCAGGAGAGCACCAACTCTTGCATGGGACCTCAATTTTGTTTTGGAAAAACTCACTGTACCCCCTTTTGAGGCAGCTGCTACTGCGGACCTAAAAATTCTCTGTTGGAAAACACCTTTTCTTTTAGCAGTCACTTCAGCTAGAAGGATTTCAGAACTACAGGCTCTTATGGCAGTGGAGCCTTTTATTATTTTTTACCCGGACAGGGTGGCTCTCGGGACCAATCCATCCTTTATGCCTAAGGTGGTATCTAGTGTGGCCCTTAATCAGACCATTCATTTGCCAACTTTCTTCCCAAATCCACAGAACAAGGGTGAGCAGATTCTGCATTCATTGGATGTACACAAACAACTAAGATTCTACTTAAACAGGACAAAATCTCTAAGAATATCTGCAGCTATTGGTGGCATTTGCTGCAGGGGCAGAGGGAAAGGCTATTTCAAAGCAGAATATTTCCAAATGGATAAGCCATTGTATTCGTTTCTGCTATATGCACCATGGTAAACCTGTCCCCAAGGCGATCGGATCTAATTCCACCAGGGCTGCATCTACTTCTGCAGCCTTTCTCAGAGGGGTTCCTATCAGCGACTTTCTAGAAGCTGCTACCTGGAGCTCAGTTCATACGTTCACCAAACATTACCATTTACCTCTCTTCTCTAAATCCAGAGCAGGCTTTGCCACTGCTGTCCTGCAGGGCCTTGTAGCTGCTCCTAATGCTGTATAAATCCATCCTCCCAACCATAGCTTTGGGATTCTACCCAAATGTAATGACTGCAACAGTGAAACACGAAGAACATAGTACAGTTGTGTACACTTACCATAAATGTAGATGTTCGAGTGTATTCACTGTTGCAGTCCTGGTTACCCTCCCTCCAGCCCCGTTTTTCTCTTAACTATACCTCTCAGTTATGTTAATATCTTTAAAAGCCTTTTTGGTGTATTTGCTTTTGTTTGGAGGTATATGTTTTGTGTTTTGTATTATATACATATATATTTTGCTCCCCATTTAGGGGGCACCTGACATCTGGGGCAAGAAAAACTGATGTAATGGCGTCTGCTGCATGTTTTATAACCCTGACAACCTGACGTCATGGAAGAAGGGATAGCAAGACTTGTTAATCAGGCCGACTGAGGGCAACCTGCCAGCAGATTACCCAAATGTAATGACTGCAACAGTGAATACACTCTAACATCTACATTTATGGTAAGTGTACACAACTGTACTTTACCAGTAAAATAGAGATATACTGTATAAGTATTATCCCTCATATCCATCCAAATCCCACCACCCCATTGTTGCACATGGGATCAGGGTATCCCATCAACAGTGACAGTCTTCTAGAGCCATTGTTTACACTGCCTATAAACTTAGAACCTTTCCAATTTTCCCTGGAGGCTAACAAAAATAATCTCTGCTTATTACCTAAGATATCAGTCATGTCACATCCTTTTTACTTCACAGTATAGACAGCTTTTTAAATTATGCCCCCTGCCATTTATGTGAATCCCTGCAAGAAAAACTGAGGTCTGTCTCCTCCCCTGAAGGAATTTTGCAGACAGCTGGAACATTTCGAGACCATTTCAAATCTTTTCAGGATACAAAATGAATAAAGCTAAAACAAAGGCAATAGCTATAAATTATGTGCTCCTACACAAATTGGTTTAGCAATATCTGTATTTATAGGGGAATGATAAAATGAAATATTTAGGAGTGTGGATTAGACGTGATTCTGGTGTGGCAGCTGAGGATATGTGGGAAGAGACTAAGCAAAAGATAATACAAAAACTGAGAAAATGGATGCTTGTTCTATGGAAATTGATAGTAAGATGTGTACACAAGCCAGGCATATTTGTATCAACCAGAGGAGAAGTTGTGGATAGCAATGAAAGAGCTGAAGGACTCTATCTGGGAGGGGAAGACGACAAGAGTCGAGGGGCAAAAGCTGATTTTTCCAGTAAAACAGGGAGGATGGGGATTACCCAATTTGAAGGTTTTTTTTCAAAGATACACAGTTAAGGCTCTTATACATAGCACAAGCAGAAAACTATAATTCAAAGTAGAAAGATGCCAAAACGGGAGAAGCGCAAGAAATGAGGAGAGACTAGGAGTTTGGATGCAGGCCTTTAAGGAGAATAATAATCTTATAGAATATTATATCTGTAAAGTAGCAGAAAGTATTCTACGAACTAAGCCAATACAGGAAAGGAGATTCTGCCGATAGGGATGACTGCAATTAGGGATATAGACAACAGGCAAGAGGGGGCTTGAATTTATTGGAGAAAACTAGCAAAGGAACCAAGGTATTGGAAGCAATTAACTAGAGAGGGAAAGGTAATAGAATTGGAAGAGGCCAAGAATTTATTTGGACTGCAGGTCAGAGATTGCCTTCCCTATCAAGGATTGATATCAAAATATAGGCAAAGAGAAATAGGGGGGTCCTCAATGAATGACCAGCACTGGTAGGGTTTTTAGTAGAGTGTAGAACAGAAGCTGCCATTAAAAAAGGAATAATTAGTAGAGAATATGTAATATTGCATAACTATAACAATCAGAGGAGATTAGAAAGGATTGGGAAGAGACTGGATAAGCAATTCACAAAGAAACAATGGGAGGATATATGCAAGTCTCCCAAGTACTCCACAAAATCTAAAAGATTTAGGATTTTTGCTCTGAAATTTTTTATACCTCAAGTAGACTACAGATACTTTTTCCTCAGGTAGACAGCAAATGTTGAAGGTGTGACTGGGAAGAAAAAGGTAGTTGGGAAAGTTTTCTGGGCGTGTGGTGGATTGTCAGATTTTAAGGATTCCCTGTGGGATACACTGTCAGAGATGCTGGGTGGGCAGATTGGTGTGATAAGGGAGATGATTTTTCTGAGCTTTGTGCTGCACCACCGGGCTTCATTTCTTATGTCATAGGTGGAGTCTCTCCTTTAAAGTCAGATTACCTGTATTTTAAGACGCCTGTAAAGGAAAAACGACATATTCTTTCATTAGGTGATTTTAAAAATCGAAGTTGCCTTCTTAGTTTGGCAGTTTTCCCGCGGCTTTTCTGTAGCTTACCACAGGATAATGTGAATTCTCTGTGTAGTCAGGAACACAAATGTCCTTTTAATCATTTTTGTAGTATTCATAACATGCGGGATCTACTGCGAAGGATAGCCCAACGTCCAGCCAGTATACCAAAGCCTTTACATCCTTCTAGCATCATACATAGTGTGTGCTCCCCACACAGGACATAAAGGTGGCATATGTATGTTCCATAACGAGAACTTCTTTACTGTCAGTCAGAACACCACAGTTGAATGTCTATTTAAACGCATTTCACTAAGCTGGTTTCTACCAAGCCATTTACAGGTAAGTGCCCCATTGAGGTTCTTTCTTTTACTTTGGGGTCAGGGGAATATGTCCGTGTGGGAGGCAGATTTCCCCATGAAGACTGTAGTGAGAAGTGCTTGTTCTGCCTAGGTGTTTCACCTGATCATATCCAGTGTACCATTTGTCAGGCTTTTTGTTTCCAAAATGCTTCACAGCCATCTATCCTCATTATCCATTTATTTTAAGAACCAGTGTCTAAAACTTTGATTCAGGGTACCATGGCCAACTCCATGAGCACCGAGGTACAGCCATCTCTTAAAAAGAAGACCAAAAGTCTCGGTCTTGACACTACTGCTGTCTGGCCACCACTAGATATCTCTTAAGGTGAGTGAAGCCTCTGAAGACTGTCTGGTGCTGACACCGGATTCCTCTGCCGTGAACTTGTCAGAGGCCAGCATGTGACCAGCTTCTCGCATGTCCTCTGAGGCAATGCAGATGTACACAGTGGATGTTGAGGGGAACCAGAATTGACCATTTTTGAAGGGCCTAGGAGAATTCCCCAGATTCTGGTTAAGGAAGAAGTCCCTGGTAACCTTACTGAGTCTAGGCATGGCTCTGTGCCTCATAGCTTGGTCAGAGCTGACATTCCACTGAAGAAGCAGCAGAAAACTAAGCAAATTATTCCCATTGGTAAGGATTCTCAGAGGGAATGGCAAGATTTTACCCAGGGCTTGTTCTGTGCTCTGGTCTTAAGACCACCTCAGGGGATGTCTGTCCATGTTTTTTCTTTATCCTCTACTCCAACCAAAAGGACTGAGGAGTCTGATTCTTCAGTTGAGGAGGTGAATTCAGTGGAGGAGTCATTGGTGTACTCTTCACAAATTTCCTTTCCCATTAGACTGTCGTTTTGAGGAAGAGGATTTCTTGAGGTCTGATTTTCCCTTTGAGAAGTTGGCCTTTGGAGAGACAGTAGTTCACATGATGAAGTATTTTAAGTGGGATGGCTTACAAGTCTCTGATATTCAAGAGGTATTGTGAGCTGTTGCAGATGGAATCTCCTAAATCATCTTCTGTCTTCCGTGTTGGATATACTTACTGCAGCCTCTTTGGCTCCTGATTCCTAAACTCTGACCCCTAAGATCATGATCATTTTCATAAGGTCCCTGAATCCTTTAAGTGCCTCTACAAATCTCCTGCTTCAGACCCTCCTGTGGTCTCTTTCTGCTGACAAGCCATCCAAGCTTATGCCCTCTTCCAGACTCCTTTCTTCCTTTTAAAGACAGTTGGGCTATGGAGACACTGTGGAAGAAAGTACACATTTCTGCCACTCTGGCCTTCAGGGCCATTAATTATAAAACCCATATGACCAGGTATGTTCTGACCCTTTTCTCATAGCTTGGAAGAGATTGCCTGACCTTCCTGACACTGAAGAAATGACTGCTGCACCCTCTTGGAGTGACTGGTAACCTGAGAAGTGGAACTCAATCAAATGTAGTTATGATGCAGCTGATTCATCCTCTAGAGCTGCTGCTTATGGTTCAGCTATGAGGTACACTTGGTTTTGTGTCCAGGCTTTACCTGAAAATATTAAGACCAAGCTCCTAAATGCTGTTTTGGACAGTCAGAATGTCTTTAGTAGAGCTGCTGGCTTGTTGACACTACCGAATAAAGGTAGAGTAAAGCAGGACTTTAAATCTTTTTCTCCTGTGCCCAAATTTCCATTTTGCATAGGCAACCTTGTCTGCTTTCTGAGGGGAAGAGGGTTCCTAAGCGTATTTTCACTGCTAAGCCCATCCAGGCTTCTAAATCTCAAAAGCCCCCTTTATAGGACAAGTCTGCCTCCATCTGACATTTTTTTCTGCTTTCCCTCAGCTAGATTCCCCCATCTCTCAGGCTTTCCCTGTTTCTCCCAGTCTGGCAACAGACAACTTCAGTAAGGGTACTTTTGGTTCATTATTTGTGTGAAATACTTCATGCTGGCTTAGCATATTCTTCTGTTAAAGCCCGCTTGTCAGCAATCTCTGGTTTGATTGCCCTTGAACCCACCAGTGGCCTCTCATTTTGAAGTCAAAAATTTTCTTAAAGACCTCCTTCATGTCAGACCTTCTAGCAAACCTGTGCCTCCCTCTTGGGGCCTTAATTTTGTCCTTGAAAAACTGACTCTGGCTTCTTTTGAACCTGTTGTCTCCTCTTTGCAGCAGTACACCTGGAAGACTGTTTTGTTTGTTGCTTGCCCTTCAGCCAAGAGAGTTTCTGAATGTCAGTCTCTGATGGTAATTCCTCCCTTTATGATTTCTCATAGGGACTAGGTGTCTTTGCTTATTAATCCTTTTATTCCCAAGGAGATTAATGAGCTGTCTCTTAATCAGTCTGTCCAGCTTCCTTCCTTTTTTCTTTCTTTGCAAACTGCTAGTGAGAAGGTTCTTCACTCCTTCTATCTACATAGGCAGCTCCGGTATTATTGAAATAAGACAGACTGTCTGCAGATGTGAGCAGCTTTTTGTTTTCTTTCATACCAGGGCTTGGGTTTGGCAGTTTCTAAGCATACCATCTACTAATGAATTTCTAAGTCCATTTCTTTTTGTTAATTCCTTCCATGGAGAACAGCCTTCTGCTTCAGTTTAAGCTCATTCTATGAGGGCAGTGACCTCTTCTGAAGCTTTCTTCAAGGGTTTGGATACTACATTCATCCTTTAAGCTATCACTTGGTCCTCTTCCCATAAATTTACTAAGCATTACAAGTTGGATGACCTTTCCAGAGCCAGGGCAGGATTTGCTAGGGTTATCTTTCATGGATTTGTAGAAGGCTCCTCTTTGCCTTCCTCCTCCCATCCTTTTCAATAGCTTTGGTAATCTCCCACATGTTAATACTACAACATTGATAAGAAAGGACATAGTAGTTCTGTAAAATCTTTCCATAACAATAGATGCCCTTCTTTTTACTGCTGCAGTATCCAGTCCCTCCCCCCCCCACCCCCTTTTTCTTTCTTTTGGGAACTCTCTGCTGGCTAAGGGGTCTTTGACTCTGTTCTTTTTCTTTTCATAGGATCATAGGAGGTTACTAGGTTAATGGCCCTGGGGCCCTTAGAAGTCTAGCCAAGAGTTTATCTCCAGAAATAAACCTGTCAGCACCTGTCACCCCTGTCAGTGAGGGGCACAGGTGGAACCCCTGGGATGAATTTGTGGTTTCCTATCCACTCATCAAGGTTGTGCTTGAAGAGGGTCAGCGAGGTACTCTGTTTGATGTGTATGGGAAGTCTATTCCAGAGATGGGGCAGCCTCTGGGAGCAAACTGTCTCTCCAGCAGGTTTTTGTTAATGTTGCATATTAGGTTCAGGCCTTTTGAGCGGGTAGTGCGTGAGGAGTTAGACTTACGGATATGGAGCCTCTCTAGTAGGGCAGGATGAGATTGCCTTGTAGGTGAGACACAGATCACCCCTGAGCAGTCTGTATGATACCGAGTAGAGTGGTAATGATTTGAGCCTGTCTGTATAGGACAGGTGTTGGAGGCCATGGGTTCTCTTTATGAGGTATTTCAGTGGCCTTTCCACTTGGTGCAAATGTTGGGAGAGGTGCATCCCAAGCAGGGCATTATACTCAATTACTGGTCTAATGAGGGAAGAGTATAGAGAGGTAATCACCATCTTTTTTCTGGATGCAATCCCTTTATGAGATGAACCAAGTAAAAGGCTTTTCTGACCACTGCTGCTACATGATGGTTGAATGTGAGGTTATCAGCCTGAGTGCCCAGGTCTTTCACCATAGGTTGTGTGCTTGGGGGAGGGGGTTGCCGTTGATGTGGTAATCACTAGGGTTTGCGCTTTTTCTTTCTGGATGTGCATGTTCTCCATTCTACATGGGTTGTTGTAGTTCTTCTGGAGCACTTCAGTTCTGAGTGTGGAGCATACATGTTACCTTTATGCCCTAGGCCTGTACAGGTAGCATATGCCTGACATACAAAGCTAGGAGGATGTGAAGGCTTTGGTATACTGGACAGATGTTGGGCTGTTTTTGGCAGGAGATCCCACAGGTTATGAATACTGCAACAGTGAAAAGGACGTCTACTGTTATGTTAAGGTTTTACATAATTCTACTTTCCATACCTTTCAAAAATACAGATTTCATGCCCATGGAATGAACTTTGCTTTTAACAGTTTATAGTCTAAAAAGACAGATTCTGATGTGTACATGTTGGTGATTTTTTTGGAACTTCTTCAGACCCTTTAGCTACAAGACATGCTTTTGTTTTTATTCCTTTTGGAGTTTCTTTGAGGTTGTACATGTACGTATTGGAGATGCAGTTATCATTTTTCCATCTCTGGATCTCATCCTGTTTTTCTGACGCAGCTGATAAGTCCACAACCAAGACTCCATTATGTTCCATATAGGAGTCATGGGCTATTTTTGATCAGTTCCCAGTTCATTATGAATACCTTCTACACCTGACATGTCAGGAGACTCTTGTGTGCCTGCATTGAGAAGGATGTAAGAATTTCACATTATACCAATTCTTTTTTTTTTTTAATTAACAACACTTTTATTAATTGTTTTCAAAACAAATGTTCTCTGTTGTTATTACATCAACAAATTAAAAAAAAAAAAAAGTAAAAAGAATTAACAACTGTGTGAAACTGGCATATTAGAAACTCTACGAAATTTCACTACCTGATTTAACTACACATCGGTAGAGAAAAACAAAAATCCCACACATCATTTCATTAACTACCTGTGCCTGAGAGGGAACCCATGGAGCCCATGTTTTGTAAATCTTCAGTAATTTCATCAACCCAAGATACAGCTCTGCCTTCTGAATGTCTTGCAGGCACCATTTAAATCCCTGGACTTTGGGATCTCTGCAGGTTCTAATTATCACGGTCTGTTCTACTACTATGAGAAGCTGCAGCAGTCGTTTGATTCTTATCTGATTCCAGAGAGCAGCCGTATACCAATAGAAATTGTGAGAGAAAGAGGGTAACCATATGCTGCAAAGTTTGTCATACTATGACTGAACCTGTCCCTTAAGAGGTCTGGGCATTCCCAGAATATATGAATGCAGCATCCTAGTTCCCCCTTGTCACACCATCTGGAATCCTGGTTTGCTACCATTTATTAAAAGCCTAGAAGGCATAAAAAAGTACTTAAAATACACTGCCCCCTCCCCCCAAAATGCTAAATCTCCTGCACTTAGTTGCAAAGTGAGGATGTAGTGTAATGCAGGCCCACCTTTGTTAATCTTGAAGTTCCTTTCCCAGTCCAGATTTTCCTTTAGTAAGTGAGCTTTTGTCCCCTAACAGTGTCCTAGGATCGGAAAAGCGTATGTTATGTGAAAGTGCTTATCCATTGTTTTATCTTTTTATTTTATTTAAGTGTATTTCAGCCATGGCAGCTTCACTGGTTCTCTTTATCCTATAAATTTGGGAAGTAGCACTCTCTGTAGTGCTCTGATTTCTCCTGGTTTGAATCCAGTGTTTTATCCAAAGGGACGTGTCTTACCAATCTTAGTTTGCTGACTTACCTGCCAAAAAAGTATATAGGGGCTTATCCAGCCAACTGGCTGAGAATGACAGCTAAACATTTTCACAAGTTATCCAGAGTACTAGGGTAGGAAATTGAGCAACAACCAATAAATATTTTATGATAAGCCCCAATTTATGTGAGACTTAAAGGTAATAGTTCCATTAGCCAGGAGGTTGTATTTGCGAAGGCCCATTGTACCAACTTAAACTTCGCTACTATGGAGCCCATGGCATTTTTTTAGTAGTCTTATTTCCTTCTATTCCCAAGGCAGCTATGGAAGCCATTTAGATGCCTAAACTGATTAGAAATGAGGCCTGCCAAACAGGAGGGATGTCATTAACATTGTATGTACGATATTTAGACATGTGGCCTTACTATAGTACTCTAGCTGGGGAAGAGAAAGCCCTTCTACTCAGCCAACATATCTTACTGAAGCCTAAGCTTAAAGCTGTTCCAGAGGAAGAAGGGGGTGGATATGAAATCCCCTGAGAGACGTATGAAATCAAAAGGCATAAAAATAGGGATATGTTGTACTTTTTGCATAAAATCCAGTCTCACTATGTTCCAAGTTCTGAAGGAATCCTTCAGTTTACCAGTGGTATTATATACCAACTTAGTGTTAGTGTCTTGAAATGTATTACCAAATCTCAACTTCAGATATGTGAAACAGTTTGCTACATCCAAGAATGGGAAAGTAGATGAAGTTGTGAAAGAGGCTTGTAGTTGATTTTAAAATTTCCGTTTTATTATGATTAATCTTGTAACTACATAGTGCTTCAGATTTGTCTGCCACCTGAAAAAACCCAGGCAAATCTCTACTTTGGTGAGACAGATACAATAGGTCATAGGTTCATAGTTAATACTAGGCTAGCTACCTTTGCGGGACATTTTAAGCCTAGCCAGTTTCCCTTTTTGTGCCTGAAATAACCTATACCATTTGGTTATAGATTGGCCTTACCCATCCCATGGTAGATAATGTATTACCCCCAATAAGAATAACTGGTGTCATTCCATAGATAATTTGAAGTGACTCATGCATGCATGGGATTAAGAATTTAAGAGGTAACTCTGCCCATTAATAGTACAGGAGCAGTCCTGGGGTAAATTTTCTGTTTCCTGTCTATAGATCTAAGTTGCCCTTGAAAATGGACAGGGATGAACTTTGTTTTATGTGGATGGGAAGTCTGTTGCACAGCAACATTGTCCTCTTTGAAATATATCTGTCCCTCCAAGCCATTCTGTTGATGTTGCAGAAGAGGTTTAGATCCCTCGACTGAATGTATCTGATGACATTTGACTTGCTGATGTGCAGTAAATCCATCATGAGAAATATATCTGTCCCTCCAAGCCATTCTGTTGATGTTGCAGAAGAGGTTTAGATCCCTCGACTGAATGTATCTGATGACATTTGACTTGCTGATGTGCAGTAAATCCATCATGAATGGGTCTGAGTATTCCTTATATGCCATACACAGGTCTCCTGTTAGCAGTTTGTAGGATACCTAGTATAGTGACATGACTTTGAGTTGGTCGATGTAGGACATGTTTAACCCTTGTATCCTTTTAGTAGGGTATCTATGTGAGCATTCCAGTTGTTTCAAGTATATCATGTTGCATCCTATTAGGACAAGAGCCTATATTCTCTGCATCTCAAATCATAGCCATGAATTGGGGAGCTCCTAAGCTTTGCTGCTAAAGGCACAATATAAACTGCAAACAAAAGTGGGGATAAGTTGCAACTTTGCCTGGTAACACTGTGTAATGAGACTGGAGGCAAAAGCCTAGAACCAGTTTTAATGGAGGCTTTTGTTGTCCAAATGTAATGCCATCAATAGCTTGGTAAATTGGGGCAGAAATCCAGAAACATCCAAATAGGGTTCTTGTGGTATTTTATTCACCTATCAAATGCCCTTTCTGCATCATGACTGACTAACAGTAAAGTCTTATTAGAAAACTATATATTCTGTTTTAATTGGGAGGTTTTAATTAGGTTCATAAGTAAATACTAGGCTATTAGTTTGCAGACTGTTAGCATATCCTACATACCAAGGCCATAATCAAGCCCTGTACCTTGTCTGTGAGGTAAAGACCATAACCATTATGTCAGCATTATCAAATGTTTTTTGAGGGGGGAAAAACCCTGTTTGATATGGTTGGATTAGGCATGGAAACGCTGCACTGCACATCTTGGACAAAATCACCCCAAGTTATGTATAATGATGGTGAAAAATGGAAATAGATCTCTATAAGGGGACCAACAAGGGATCTTTTCCCCTCCCTCTTTTTTATATAGAGTCACTGAAATTGTAACCTTCTCCCAGGAGGGGATAACTTCTCCAGACTGAAGAAAAAAGTTAGCTAATTTAACGAAAATTCTCCAGGAAGCTTTATTTAGCCTGGGCATAGACCTTTGAGGAGAACTAATCTGTGTTAGGTGACTTTCCTTTGGCCTCCCTTTCAACACCTGATGGCACTACTCAGACATGAGATGTTTCAGTAGAGATTCTCTCTGATCATCTGTGAGTTTAGGAAGGTTCAGTGACTCCAAATGTCTTGGAATTAATTGTATTTAGTTGTGTGTGTGACTGCTCGTTGTGAAGATGAGAATACTAATGAGCAAAGTTACTTTGGTCTTTACATGGCGTAAAAGCCACAGCCCCTAATTCAAGGTTTTTAACTTGTGTAAACATCCTTCTCACCTAGCACTGTCGCAGATGGGCTGCAAGAAGTTTGAGACTTTGGGTTGACTTTAAAGTCAATTAGTGTTAATTTGCTAATTGCACAGCTAGCCTTGTATTCTAGATAGTTGCTCAGATTCAGAAGTACATCTGCCCTAGGAGAGTGTCTCAAAACCTCCTGATGGGCCTTTAGTAGTCTGTTCTGTAACAAAAGTGCTTTTGTCCCACCTGTAACCTTCAATAGCTCGGCAAAGCTTCAGTTTCAGTATATCTTACTGTCCACTGTAAGCACCTGAGGAAGACCTTGCCAAGTTCTGACAACTCTGAATAACTCCCTCTGTACATTCCTTAAACTTATCTCCCTGAGAAATGTAAAGATGTTCTGTAGTCCTATCTCGCTTTCATTCTTGCATATGGATTCGGAGCCGATCCTCTGCTCTGACTCAGCCGATTACAAAGCTCGAAGTCTCTCAGTTGGCTCATGGCAAGGTAGGTATCCCATAGTGAACTAGTAAGAATCCCCATATCTCATTTTCCATGTCTACCAGTTCAGAAGTGCTCTTTCTTGGCCATGGCTAAGTTGGATTTTTCTTCATTATTATTGTTCATAGTGATATTTTTATGTTCCACAGTGCTGTACCAAAATACTTTTATTAAAACAAAGCTTTCAGACAAATGGTCCTTCCTCAGAAGGACTATTTGTTTTAATAAAAGTATTTTGGTACAGTGCTGTGGAACTTGCTTTTGTTTGGTGCTTTGGACTTTTTGCTTGCTGGTTCCACTTCATCATTGGTTCACTTTATATATTTTTCATAGTGATATTTTTGTCATAATAATATTAGCTTAGTTTATATAGCTTAGTCGTAGTTATTATAGCTAGGAATAGTAGTGTTACTTAAAAGTCAAAAGAAAAACCACCAAAACCAAGAAGAATAATGAATCCAAGGCAAAGGAGCCAAACCGATGTAAAGTTAATACTTTATTAGGTACAACCAGTAGGTAAAAACGAACAGCAGGTAAAAACAAGTGCTTTTGCTCGGTTGTTACCGAGCTTTATCAAGTTGAAATATGAATTGCCACAGAGGGTTTAAATACTCTCTAGCGAATCGCTACTTAATTAGCATATTGAATTAACAAGCCAAATATTCTGAAGTCAATATTCCATTGGAAAACATGAAGTCGGAAATTTCAAAATGCCATCACAGCAGTATATTAAAATGCTTTAAAACTATTCTAAGGTAATTAATAAACTAAAAATAATTACCAAATCTGAAAAACATGTTAATTATAATGTTATAGAATTAAAAAACATTCAAATATAGCATTCATAAAAATATTCAAAAAATGTATAAAAAATAATGTATAAAAAATAATGTTTTTTTAAAATGAATAAGCATATTCTGCATGTAAAATAATATATATATGTTGGGTATTTACAACTGGCTGATAAAATAAAATAATTTTAGCATAACTGGCATAGCATAACTATTTATTTTTATATTTTTATATTTTAAAATAATTCCCTTTTGGGACTACAATTAATTAATTTATTTTATCAGCCAGTTGTAAATACCCAACATATATATATTATTTTACATGCAGAATATGTTTATTCATTTTAAAAAACATTATTTTTTATATATTTTTTTGAATATTTTTATGAATGTTATATTTGAATGTTTTTTAATTCTATAACATTATAATTAACCTGTTTTTCAGATTTGGTAATTATTTTTAGTTTATTAATTACCTTAGAATAGTTTTAAAGCATTTTAATATACTGCTGTGATAGCATTTTGAAATTTCCGACTTCATGTTTTCCAATGGAATATTGACTTCAGAATATTTGGCTTGTTAATTCAATATGCTAATTGATTAAGTAGCGATTTGCTAGAGAGTATTTAAACCCTCTGTGGCAATTCATATTTCAACTTGATAAAGCTCGGTAACAACCGAGCGAAAGCGCTTGTTTTTACCTGCTGTTCGTTTTTACCTACTGGTTGTACCTAATAAAGTATTAACTGTACATCGGTTTGGCTCCTTTGCCTTGGATTCATTATTCTTCTAGGAATAGTAGTGTGTTTTTTCAATTTATGAAGTTGTTATTGAGAACTTGTTGGCCGTTACTTCTGCAGGCCCGTTTTGTTCCCTGAGTGGTATCCCTTTCTTGTGTGCTAGTTTTTGCTATATTTAGTCTTCTTAGCACAGGTCCATGTTTGGGTTAGGACCTATTCTAATATTGTATTTTTCACTAGTATAGTACTATAATTGATAGCTGTGTGCAGTGTATTTACTAATTCTTATTAGCTAGTAATTAGTGTGTTGACTTTTTGCAATTTTTGGTAGCTTTTTTCTTGACTTACGGCTAGGTCAGTTTAAGTTAGAGGACCTAGTCCTCTATTAACCTTTTCTGGTGTTGTTTCCTCAGCAGGGCTAGGCCCATTTAAGTTAGAGGACTTAGTCCCCTGTTTTTGCTAGTCTTTGTGTGTTTTTCTTGACAGGACTAGGCCCGTTTAAGTTAGAGGACCTCATCCTCTCTTTCTGTATTTCCCTCGTGTTTCTGTTTGAGTAAACCTGTTTAAGGAGTCCAAGGATCATAAACCTTTGGGTTTTAAAAAGTGTCTCAAATGCTCTCAGAAAATTTCAATAACTGACAGACATAGTAATTATGTTTACTGTCTCAGTGCCATACATCTTCAGGAAACATGTTCTTTCCGTCACTCTTTCAGTTCTCGAGTTTTCCAGGAAAGGAAGAACAAACTGATCCTGAAAGGTCTACTTAAGCCTTCCTTTGAGGAAGATTTAGCCATCTCAAAATTGGACAATCCTTCAATCTCTTCGGCTCCACTGTCCTCTGAGCCAGTGGAGATTATCGATATCGACACTCCAGTGTTGGCCACAAGTTTTTCGGAGCAGACTACTGAACGTTTACCTCGGAGCCAGTCTAGAGAATTATTGCCGGTCTCCCCAACTCTCAGATCTCCCATTTTGCAGAGAGATAGGTCACCTACCTTATCTTCCAGTTCCTCCAAGAGTTTTTCTGAAGAGGATGTAGAGAGAGTAGTGCTTAGATTCTTGAAGTCGTCAGCGCTGGCTAATTTGTTGCCAGCTGCAACCCAATCAGTTCCAGAGCAGTCTAAAGCCATACTCCCTTTTGCTGTTCCTCCTTGTTGGTCCTTTGGAGCCAGAGCTATTGGTGCCACTTGTTGTGGAACTTTTGGTTCCAGCACCTCTCATGTCTGTCTCTGAGCAGAGTTCCGCTCTGACACCTTCGGTGCCGTCCTTGGTGTCTAGGAGCTGAAGCTCACCATTTGGCCCCGACAGGGCAGCTTGAACGCAGACTTCTTTGGTTCAGAGCCTACCTCTCGGTGCATCAGCTAGGCTGAGCTTGGATTCTACATCCGTCTCAGAGCCGATCACTTTGGAGCCCAGGGCTACTTCCATTTCCTTGGAACCGGGACTGTCCTCTGAGCCAGAGAGGTCTGCATTTGAGATGATGAGGAGTGTGCTGTCTAGGTCTTCAGCCCCGCATAAAGATACCGATGCTGTTCCCTCTCAAGCTTCGACCTCTGTCTCAGCTCCATCTCTCTCTCTCTCTTGGCAGTAGAGACCTGCAGCCTCAGGAGCCCCTGCTGAGTGGCCCCCAGTCTTCCGAGACCTCCCAAGAATACCCTTCTGAGGAGCCCCCTTGGAAGAAAACTTGCAAGAAGAAGCATGTAGACTCCCCTGATGAGTCCATCACCTCTGACACTGACCTCAAGGAGTCAGAAGGGTCCCCTAGGTCATCCTCTAATATCTCCTTTGTAGATATCTTAGAGATCCTGAAATAGAGAGGCGGCTGGCCCACTGTCACCCCTTCTGATGAGTCAATGTACCTGAAGTCTTTCGGGTCTCAACCTTCAGCCTGTTGGGTGTCTCCACCTTTTGATGAGCTCTTGGACCTAGTTAGTTGAAAGGTGTGGAAAACTCCTGATGCCGTGGAACCAGTCCCCAGCAGACCCAACAAATTTCTTTCAACCCTCAAAGAGAAAGACTTTCTGACTAAAGGTGTGCCTGTAGATGCCATGGTGGTGGCGGCAGCCACAAAGAAGGAATTAGCGGAGACTTTTTCATCTCTCCATCCACCGAACAAGGAGTCTCGAATGATGGATAGGTACAGAATGCACATCTTCTCTTCAGCAGCATTTACACTCGGATCGCTGAATTACCTCACCCATTTTACTAGGCTTCAAAGAGATCTCCTAAAGGAACTAGGGGATGCTCTCCAAGGTACATTAGCTGAAGGAGTCCCTGAGAAGGTTACTGCTCAGTTGTCCACCTTAAACTCCATTGTTAACTCCTCCATGAGGCTGATATTCTGTGCAGCAGATTGAGTGAGTAGGGCAGCGAGTTCAGGAATTTCCCTTAGGAGACGCACCTGGATGCGTATGTAATTTTGTGGAGCCTTTCAAATCTACTTTTAACAATGCCCCCTTTGACAGTTCATCTCTGTTTGAACCAAAGGTAAAAGATACACTCACCAGGTGCGAGCAGGAAGGGAAAACACTTTCTGCCGTGGAAGTACATTTTTCCGTCCCTTCTAGACCATACCCTAAAGGTCAGAGAGGCGGGAAAATGTGGTTCAAGAAATCTCAGATTTTTCCCGGATGCACAGGGTGATTCCTCTTTCAGAGGAGGAGGAAGGTAATGGTAGACTTCAGCCTAGAGGCAGGGGGGCCCGCATAACCAGGGTGGCTGCGATTCTTTTTGTGGACGTCTCTATCAGCGCTCCTGAAGTGGGGCCCGACTGCTCTTCTCTGGAGCCAGTTGGGGGTCGCTTATCTTTGTATCCCAGATGCCAGGCACATCACCCAAGACAAGTGGGTGCAAAGAATAACTACCATCCATACCTTTCTCTTTCCCACCCCATACCACCAAGAAAATCCCAGATGGTCCACCCAATCACAGGGATCAAGCAACCATAGAAGTTCAAAAGTTGCTTCAAAAGAGAGTCATCCAAACTGTCCCCGCAGACCAGATAGGATTCGGAACTTACTCCAGATTCTTTTTGGTGCCAAATCGAGCAGAGGGACTGGAGGCCCATTTTGGACCTCAGCAAATTTATCGAATCAGTGAAGAAGTCCAAGTTCCGAATGGTAACACTGCAGTCTATACTCCCTCTGTTAGGGAAATACAATTGGATGTGCTCCATAGACCTCCAAGATGCGTACAACCACATAAAAATGGACAGAGCATTAAGGAGCCATTTACGCTTCCGGCTGGGAGCCCGTCATTACCAATTTTGTGCTCTGTGCTTTGGTGTCAACACAGCCCCCAGGGTGTTCACCAAATGCATGGTGGTAGTGACAGCTCACTTGAGACGTCTTGGATTCCAAGTGTTTCCGTACCTGGATGAGTGGCTCCTGACTGCCACCACCAGGCACCTACTTCTGCAAGCCAGGAATTCAGCTATCCAGCTCTGCACTCAGCTAGGGTTTATAATAAATTGGGAAAAATCTGCCTTGTTGCCTTCTCAATATGTGACTTTTATAGTCGCCATGATGGCTTGTCTTCCTGCAGGCAGAATACAAAATCCGAGACAACAGATATACAGTCTACTTCCTCAACAGAGTCAAAGCCAAGACAGTGCTGAACCTTTTAGGAACCATGGCCTCTACTATAACTCTAGTTCCACTAGCCAGACTACATATGAGAATCCTTTAATGGCTACTCTTTTCCCAGTGGTCTCAACATCTGCCCCTGTCTCATCCTATTCTGATAACAGAATCTTGCAAAAAGGACCTTCATTGGTGGATTCAGCCTCGATCTACTAACGATAGGAACACATTTCATTCCTCGCCAACCCATTGCTACTGTGACCACGGATGCCTCCCAGATGGTGGTGGGGGGGGGCATTATCTAGGCAGGACTGTCCAAGGCACATGGCAAGATCACGAGGCTCACTTGCATATCAGTGTCCTAGAGATGAGAGCAGTGCTACTAGCATTGCAAGCACTTCACAACTTTCTTCCTCTAGGGATGATAGCAATCCAATCAGACAATATATCAGTGGTATGGTATATAAACAAACAAGGAAGAACCAGATCTTGACCCCCTATGTCGAGAGGGTCTTCGTGTTTTTGGCAGTGGGCAATTTCTTCCCAACGCTTTCTAGTTGCAACGCATATCCCGGGAACAACCACTGTGATAGCCGACAAGCTCAGGAGGGCAATCTTGATGCTCCATGAGTGGTCTCTGAATCAGAAAGTCGTGGAACAGATTTTTCGCAAATGGGGACAACCTTGCTGCGATCTGTTTGCCAGTCCAATCAACGCCAAATGCAGCAGCTACTTCTCCCTTACCCCCCCCCCCCCCGGGGGGAGACACCGAGAAATGCACTTGTTCATAATTGGCCCAGAGGACTTCTTTATGCATTCCCTCCCTTTCTGCTGATATCGAAAGTGATCTAGAAAGCAAAGACCTTGGGAAGCAGAATGATTCTCATCACTGCTTACTGGCCTCGTCAGATTTGGTTCCCCTTTCTCAGGCCTCACCTTCTGGACGATCCATGGACTCTGGACCCAGTACCAAACCTTCTGACACACATGTCAGGCACCTTCCACCCCTGCCTTCACACCCTCCACTTCCATCCCTAGTCAGGCTTCATGATTTCTCACCTGCAGTTACTCATATCCTCACTTCTTCCCACAAGCCTTCTACAAGAAAATTATACGCTAGCAAATGGAAAAGATTTTCTATCTGGGCAAAAGATAAACATAGATCCTTACACAGCCTCCATTCCTTTGGTGTTAGAATTCCTAACTGAACGTTTTCATCAAGGGTCAGCTGCTGCTACAATCAAAGTTCAATTGGCAGTGATCTTCAATTTTCATTTGGGATAACATGAACCTAATCTTATGGCTCACAGATTGTGTAAATCTTTCCTAAAAGGCACTACTTTGCTAAGACCTCCCTTTCAGGAACCTATATCTCCTTGAGATCTAAATTTCGTTCTGTCCAAACTTACTTCCCCACTTTTTGAACACACATACTTGTGAATTGAAGTTCCTTTCATGGAAGACTATTTTTCTAGTAGCTGTTACATCTGCCAGAAGAGTGTCAGAGTTGCAAGCACTGTCAGTCAAAACTCCTTACTTGATCTTTCATAGAGACAGAGTTTCCCTTCGTACAAATCCGTCCTTCATCCCCAAGGTTTGCTCTCAGTCTAATTTGAATCAAACTATCGAACTGCAAGTCTTTTTTTTCTAATCATTCAAACAGTGCAGAATATAGGTTTCATCAACTTGATGTTCACAGACAGTTAAGGTTCTAGCTACATAAAACCGAGGAGCTTAGAAGATCAAACAAATTGTTTGTATCTTTTTTTGAGACACGAAAAGGTATGCCAGTGTCTAAGATTACGTTATCAAATTGGATCTCAAATTGTTTCGTTTATTTACTCTTCCAATGGCAAGGAACTCCCATTTAAAATTAAAGCTCATTCTATCAGATCTGTATCCACATCTCCTGCTTTTCAAGCCAGAGTCCCAGTTTACAGTATATGTGCAGCAGCAACTTGGGCTACCCCTCATACTTTTATTACTCATTACAAATTGGATTTGGCCTCTAGGGGGATGAGTCTCCTTTGGTTCCACGGTTCTTAGGAGTATATTCCCATGAACCACCCAAGAAAAAGGTGCTAGGGACACTGTCCCATATGTAAGAATGAAGGCGAGATAGGACTACATAACATAAAGAAGTTATGTACTCACCATAATGTTCCATGTTTGTAGTCCATCTCGCCCTTCATTCTTATGAACCCACCCACCTACCCCCGTCCATGTATCCTTGGAGGATCTGGCGAAAAGATAGTATTTATCTTGTAGGGTGGAGACTTTCATCTTTGTTGTTCCTTGTGGAAATACTTTCTATCACTTTTTTAGACAGCAGCAAACAAGATCTGGGGATTCTTACTACTGCACTATGGGATACATACTGTGCCACGAGCCAACTGAGAGACTTCGAGCTTTGTAATTGGCCGAGTCAGAGCTGAGGATCGGCTCCGAACCCATATGTAAGAATGAAGGGCGAGATGGACTAAAAACATTGAACGTTATGGTGAGTACATAACTTCTTTATTTACTGTCCAGTACCTTGTTCCAGTCTAGTTATAATGGATAGTGATTGGAGAGTATTGTGGGCAGAACTCAATGAAAATGCCACAGATAACTTTGTCCTTTTCATTATTAAAATTTTGTCTGTTGTAGGAAAACTACAAAATTGTGGGGAAAAACGTGTAGGGCGAATCTGGGAGTGGAATAGGAGTTTAAGCATCCTCCATACCCAATATACCACAAACTTCCCTAGTGAGGGTAAATTGTAATCTGGGACCAGACTGAACTAAAGAAAAAAAGCATTCCAGTCCCACCCCAGAGTGATAAACCCCTTCTGAAATGGAACCCAGTCATTTACTATTTCCCTGATTTCTGACATTGTTGTTCCAGGTGGAATATACAGATTCATTAATGCATACAGTTTCCCTTGAAAATGACATTTCAGTAGCTGTAAACTACCCCATCTATCTCCTAAGACTGCACTAATTTTTAAGTTAAGGTTCAGACGGAATAATTTTAAAACACCCCTCCTCCTATTTGTTCGATATGAAGCATGTTTCCCTTGCTCAAAACCAAGTTTGTTGTTTTTCCTGTTCAGACTTGGCCAGAATTAGTTTCTTGAAAGAGAATGAAATCTGTATTAAGTGCTGCATATGTGTGAAGATTTTAGCCCTCTTAACTGGTTTGAGAAAAGCCATTAATATTCCAGAAAACCAGATGCATCATAATTAAAAACTATGTAGTCTAAAGTGTTGAAAGATGTGGGACAAAAAATGTACTCTAACCATGCCCAGCAGTACTGGTTTCCCTTGCATGCAGCTTGTTTGTACTGATGCATAGTACAGAAGAACTAAACTTACAAAACACGTAAAAAAATTGAGACAAACACAGTAATCAATAAGCTTGCAAAGGAAACACACAAGCCATGTGCAAGACAAGAATGGTTACTTATTCACATTAAACACTCCATTAAACCATGGGTATTTAGTGTGCAAGATTGCTGTAATAGAGCAAATAAAAATAGCAACCAAGTCTGATAGGGGTGCCATTCAGGTAGGCGTTCTAGCCTTTTTACTGATCTCTGCTGTCATGCACTGATGTTCCTACATCCTTTTTTAAAAAAAAATGGAAATAGATCCTAGCAAGCATATGGCTGATGTTCTTCATCTCACATTGCTGCAGTCCTAACACTTGGGTAGTCCGCTGTCCCTCGGTCGGCCCGAATATCAGAGTATAAGGCTGACGTCGGTCAAGGCGCATTTGACTGACATCAGAACGTCAGGGTACAAATGCGCATGACCGGCGCCATATCCTCAGTCTTTTTGCCGCATGGTCCGATGCAGAAGCAGTGTTGCAAGTGCAGGTTGGCGTTCTGAAATATTTCGAAACCGGAGTTTCAGACCGAATCAGAGTTGGTTAAGTACCCGTTGGGGAATATTTTGGTTTTTCTTGCCTCAGTGGTTTAACGGATGTCAGAAAAAGTGAATAACTGTATTTCTTGTGGGAAACAGATACCTCATAGGGATTACCATAATTTGTGTATACCTTGTTTGGGACCTGAGCACGGCGTTGTTGGTTGCGGCGCTTGTGCTAGGTTTAATAAACGCACTATTAAGAGGAGGTTAGACTGTGCCAGATTGGTCTTTGGGAAGCGGTGCAATTATAATATGCCGTCGGATGCTCCGGCGCCGCTTCCTCAAGAAGCACAAGGACAAGGCAGTTAGACCTAGGGTTGATGAAGGCAGTCCGGACGCCGGTTCTTTAGAGGTGCCAGTGGAACCAGAGGTTTTGCCAGGAGTTTCTCTGGAGTCCCAGGCAGAAACTTTACTTTACAGGATGTGGCCTCTCAGGAGGCAGGTCAGGCTGAGGAGCTTCTCAGGTAACTATTCTCCCTCCCTTCCCAAAGTAGTTAGAGCCTCTCCTTCTGTTGCCAAAACTTCTCCTAGAGGTAGGTCTAGTTTGGCTTCTGTGGGTGTCACTCCTAGTTCTTCAGGTTCAGTGCCCAAGAAGCATATGCATAAATTGGCAGAAGTTTAGATTACTATGATTAGAGGTTCTGTACCCCCCCCTGATAAGATGCCTAGGATGGAACCTGTGTTGGACAGTTTTGAGCAGGCTTCAGGATGTGTCTGAGTCTTCTGAAGACTAGCAGGAGTATTTTTGTTATTCTGATCGTGATGTGGAAGATTCTACACCATCTGCTTCTCCTCCTGAGGATTTTCTGTTTTCAGATACCCTTCATTCCATGAGAGAGCATTTTAAATGGTAAGGTCAAGATTTCTGTGATTCCAGGAAGAGACTTAGGGAATTTTGTTTTACCCCAGCATAGGCCTTTAGCTATACCTCCTGTTCTGAATGTGGTGGAAGATGTTTTTGCAGAGGCTTCTCTGAATCCTGATTCTTTGCCTCCTGCTCCTGTTAAACCAGATAGGTATTACAGGGTGCCTGAAGCTCATAAGTATCTTTTAAGAGTCCTAGGGCAGACCCAGAAACTGTTAGCCAGGGGCCTAAAGGTGTTAAGGCTTCTGTTGTCAAAAATCCAGTTCCCAGATAAAGAGGCCAGGGCCTTGGATAGGTGGGGAAAGAAAGTTTATACTTCTTCCACTCTAGCCATGAGGCTTTGAATTGCCAGTTTCACATGTTGAAATAGCAAAATTATCTCCGTTCACAGTTGAAGTCTCAGGTCGATGCTCTGGCCGAAGGTATTGATTGTAAAGACTTACAAGATTCAGTGCATGTGTCTGAACAAGTGGGCAAGCATTCTTTGCAATGTGGTTTTGATGCTGTTCAGGCCTTGTCTAGGGTGGCTGCCACTAGTTCAGTTCTTCGCAGGCATGCCTGGCTGAGGGATCAAAATTTGGCTGACCATGTTAAAACTAGGATTTTGGATGCTCCTTTACAATCTGATGTATTGTTTGGTTCTCATGTGGAGGCAGTTTTAAAGAAAATGGAAGGACAAAGGCTAAGTCTATGCAGACTGTTAAAGATTTTTGCAGGTACAGCCTCCAAAGTTTAGTAGAAATTGGCCTTCTAAAGGGTGGACATATCCTGCTTATGATTCCCAGTCTAGGGGTAGGTCTAGGCGTGGTAGGGGCAGAGCTCAGGGTTCTTTTAGGCCTAGAACAGGGAGTCCACCTGCTCAGTCTTCTGGTGAGGGCAGGGGTCAGTCCTTTCGTAAACAGACCCAATGACCTGCCTTTTCAGCTGCCAGTAGATTCTCGCCTGGCAGCTCCTTTGGGAGGAAGGTTGTCTCTTTTCAAAGAAAATTGGAGTTTAATTACCCAAGACAGATGGGTGTTGGACATCATTCACATCGCTAGCAGGTTTTATTTCCATTGCTTGCCTCCTTTCAAGGCATGCCCAGACATTCCTCCTCAACAAAGAATAGAGGCTGAGCAAACAAGCTTCTCTGTTACTCCAAATAGGGGCCATACAGCGGTCCCTGTATCAGAAAGGGGCCTAGGATTTTATTCTCGCATGTTCCTTGTGCCAAAAGGGGAACACGTGGAGACCAATTTTGGATTTATCTATCCTCAACACTTATCTGGACATTCCCAAGTGCAAGATGTTGACGTTACAACAGCTTTTACCTCTACTGGGCAAAGATCACTGGATGGTAACTTTGGATCTCAAGGAAGCTTACCTTCATGTGCCTATCAGGCTAAGTTGCAGGAAATATCTGCTTTCGGACTGGGACTTCTCACTATCAGTTCTCTGCATTGCCCTTTGGCTATCTACTGCGCCCAGAGTATTTACAAAAGTTCTGGCTCCAGTGATAGCTTTCTTCAGGCTACAAGGCCTTCAAATCTATCCTTATTTGGACGATTGCCTGATTCTGGCTCAAGGAAAAGGTTGACCTCCTACATCATTTGGAATATCTTATAGCAGTGTTAAGATGTCTAGGGGTATTCTGTGAGCGAAACAAAGTCCAGTCTAGTACCCTCTCAAGACATGTGCTTTCTGGGTGTGAGACTGATGACAGCAGCCCAGCTGGCCTTTTTAACCCCGGACTGACAAAAGCATCTATCACTTTACTTCCATCAACTATCTCATCAGTCCGGGCTGACTGCAGAGACAGTCCTTCAAGCATTAGGGTTCATGGCATCTTGTATTCTGGTGCTTCCCAATGCCAAACTGCATATGAGGAAGTTACAATGGTATCTCAAAAATGTATGGACACAGCACTGCCAGCATTTGGACACTGACATTCATATAATACATTGCATTCAAAGGAATTTTGTGGTGGGCTCAGGAATGTCACCTAAACAAGGGACTCTCTGTGACCCGGCCAGAGGCGAGTCAGATTTTACCGACAGATGCCTCAGACATTGCTTGGGGAGCTCATCTAAATGGAAAGTGGATACAAGTCAAGTGGCCTGCCAGACTACAGCATCTACATATCAACATGAAGGAGATGTTAGCAGTCCAGTTTGCATGGCTGGCTTTCAATGATTTACTTCTTCCAGGGCAGGTGTTGCTTCTAACAGACAACACAACTGTCATGTGGTACATCAACAAACAAGAGGGGACACACTCTTATCCTCTATGCAGGCAAGCAATGATTTTATGGGAGACTGCTCTCAGTTTACACCTCACTCTTCAGGCAAGGTTTCTGCCAGGAGCACAGAACTCCTTAGCAGATGTGTTAAGCAGACAAATCATGGATCCCCACAAGTGGAAACTGGATCTTCATGTATTTCAGAAATTGACAGTGTCATGGGGAACTCCAGACATAGATCTGTTCGCTTCTCCACTAAACCACCAGCTGCCAAAGTTTTGCACAAAGGTTTCATCCCACAGCTTGGAAAGTGGATGGTCTTTCTTTCAGTTGGACAACGCTTCATGTGTATGCCTTTCCACCTCTGCCTCTTCTCCCAAAGGTACTGTTAAAGGCCAGACAGGACAGGCCAAGGATGATTTTGATAGCTCCAGATTGGCCTTGGCAACACTGGTACCCATTACTGAGAAGTCTGGTAAGAAGCCTCCATGGCCTTAACCTTTGATTCCACATCTGTTGTCCCAGGAGGACAGTCATCTGCTCAATGTCAAGCTTCATTCTCTTCATCTAACAGCATGGCATATTCTGTGTTGAAACCACAGCAGGTCTCAACTTCCTCAACAAGTTTTAAATGTAATTAGGGAAGCTAGAAGGCCTAGTACAAGGAAAGTGTGCAGATAAATGGAAGAGATTTTTATTTTGGAGTAAAGCAAAGATTTGGATGTTTCTGAGCCTAATTTGAGTATGGCTCTTCAATATCTTACTGAGTTACTGGACAAGGGTCTGTCCTTCTCTTCCATTAAGATTCATGCTGCAGCAATCTCAGCTCACTATGATTGTGACCCACCATTGTTTTCTCATCCTTTGTTCAAGCAATTTCTTAGAGGGCAAAGAATATAAGACCCCCACGAGAGCTCCTACTCCTGCTTGGGATCTCAATTTTGTGTTGGAGAAACTCACTCTACAACCTTTTGAGCCTGCAGCTACTGCTGAATTGAAATATTTGTCATGGAAGACTGCTTTTTGTTGGCCATTACTTCTGCAAGAAGGGTTTCTGAGTTGCAGGCCCTTATGGCAGTTGAGCCTTTCTTGATTTTCCATAAGGATATATCTTTACGTACTAATCCTTCCTTTATGCCTAAGGTGGTTTCTAGTGTGGCTTTAAACCAAACTATTCATTTGCCTACTTTTTATGCAGATCCCCAAAATAAAGGGGAAAAGATTTTGCATACTTTAGATGTACACAGGCAGTTGCGATATTATTTGGACAGAACTAAAGGGTTTAGGCAATCTCAGCAGTTGTTTGTTTCTTTTGCTTTGAGTTCTCAGGGCAAGCCTGTGTCAAAACAAACTATTTCTAGGTGGATTGGCTTTTGCATTTCTTTTGTTATTCCCATCATGGCAAGGAGGTTCCAGCTGGGATTAGGCCTCATTCCACTAGGGCTACTGCCACTTCAACAGCATTTTGAGGGGGTGGCTACTAAGGATATTTTGGAGGCAGCCACTTGGAGTTCAGTGCATACCTTCTCTAAGCATTACCACCTTCCACTGTACTCTAAATCCAGGGCTGGTTTTGCCACTGCTGTTTTGCAGGGCATGTTGTCAGCTCCTGCTTCATTATAGTTTAGCCATCCTCCCTTACCTCTGCTTTGGGATTCTACCCAAGTGTTAGGACTGCAGCAATGGAGATGAAGAACATAGTACAGTTTTGTACCTACCATAAATGTAGATGTTCGAAGATCCACATTGCTGCAGTCCAATCCCTCCCTCCTTCCCTCTGTAGTTTAGGGTGGTTGTGTGGGTTGGGTTATCCATCTGAGGTATATTTTATCAGTGTATATATTGTTCATATTTTGGTGTTAGGCTGGTTAGTTGTTTGGTTGTCTTGGTTTTGACCTTTCTTTTAGGGTCTTCTGACATCTGGGGCAAGAAAAGACTGAGGATATGGCGTCGGTCATGCGCATTTGTACCCTGACGTTCTGATGTCAGTCAAATGCGCCTTGACCGACGTCAGCCTTATACTCTGATATTCGGGCCGACCGAGGGACAGCGGACTACCCACGTGTTAGGACTGCAGCAATGTGGATCTTCGAACATCTACATTTATGGTAGGTACAAAACTGTACTTTTTGTATTATTTAAATGAACATACAGTCCCCTCAAGAGTTACATTATACACTACTAGATAAATGACTCTGAACCTCTGCTCATTCTGGCTCAAAGTTTGAGTTGGGAAGAAAGAAAGAAGACAGTAGTGGAAAAAAATCTTGGAGGAGATTAAAACAATGTCAGTATGGAAAGCATTCAAGCTATCCTTCAGGTTTATTTAATGAACTGTCTAATACTGGGAAATTAGCTTGTTTTTCTGAAATCTTTACATTTCCATCAGACAGAGAATTATTGAAGATTGTATTTTTCTGCAGTCTTAGGTTCCAGAAAAATCCTATAAAATGGGGGGGTGTTACATACACATATTGTTTAAAAGGAGGTTTGTGTTGGTTAACCCTGTAGTGTGCATAACATCCTTGCATTATTTTATCTGATGTTGTCAGTCTTCATTTATCCTTGACATATGGGTTCTGATCCGAAAATTGGCGCTGACTGCCATTACTACAGCCTGCGAGACGCAAAAACTCTCAAGCTCAATTCCTACCCAGAATGCTCCTCTCCAATTTACCTCCTTACTTATTTGCTACTTTCCTGTGACAGATACATCGCCAATTAGCTCTCGAGCCAAGTATTATTTTTCCTTTATATGTCTAGCTTTTTTTTTTGTAGTGTTAGTTTTATTCTTTAATATTGTTGTATTTTCTCTGTAGCCTACCCTTTTTTTGACAGCTATTTACATTTCCTCCCCACTTTCTCTTATACACTTCAGTGTACTCTGTGCTACAATCGTTATTGGTCTTCATGTTTCCTCTTTTGTCATAGTTTGTAAATATAAAAAAAAAATAGTGGTCTTTCTTACCATTGCTGGTAGCCTTCTGTACCTTTGGGTACTCTTGTCTACGTGCCCCCTGTCTTTGTCTACTTGGTTGGTATTGTTTTTTAGCCTTTATAGTTTGTGCGCGTGATTCTCATATGAATCATGGCTGACAAAGTTAAAGGCACTTCCAGATTTAAGAAATGTCTGGAGTGCAGCTGTAAATTGCCCAGTTCTGATGGTCACTCTCTTTGCATTTACTTCCTCGGCCTGGTGCACTTACAGGAAGATTATTCCATTTGTAATGGTTTCAGTCACTGGACCCTGGTGGAAAGGAAGACTAAATTGTTAAAGGGGATGATAAAATCTGCCTTTGAGGAGGCCATCTCTGGTCATAGCAGAATGAAAACAGTTTCTTTCCCCTTCATCTTCCTCATCTTCTAAACTTGACAAACCTTGAAAGAGAAGTCTATCAGTGCCAGCTTCTCCTTCTGCACTGATGACCAAAAGACTTAAAACTTCAGTTCCCTCTAACACTGCAGAACAGACAGTTACTGCAAAGGATACCTTGGTGCCGACCTCTGTACAGAAAGTGACTCCTCCATTGATGGCAAAGTTGTCAGCGCAGACCCAAGACCAGACCATGGAACTGATGGTTTCGGTGCTGTCTCCTACTTCAGCACCAGTGTCTTTGCTGCCAACAAAAATGCCAAATTCTTTTCTTGATTGTTCTAGGACCAGATACTCCCTGTCCATAGATCCTTTTGCAGGTCAGTTACCTATCTTTTTTTTGGAGTGACCAAAATCCCCTTCTACCCAGTCAATTCGTGCCACCAAGAGTCCGATAGAAATGGATGTATTGAGGTTGGTGGATCAGATCCTTGCGGCGAGCGGACTCTTAGGTATGTTCTTGGTTCCAACCCCTTCTGGTGCCGGAACTCTTCCTTCAAACCCACCTAGACTTTCTCCTTTGAGATCCTGGCTCCAAATTTCCCAGTGCCGACTGTTTCGGTTCCAGTGAGATCTCCATCTCTGACTTCGATTTCTACCCAGAGTTCTTCAGCTGTTTTGGATCTGGAGAACTGTCAAGGTCATGACTATGCTGTCTGTTCCGGGGGACTGGACTGTACTCCAGTGTTTTCATAGTAGTATCTGCACCTCAGAGCACATGTTAGCTCTACCCTGGTTTCAGGTTCAGGGGTGGTTTCTTCAACGTGGGGAGGGACCACAGTTCCAAGGCAGTCTTTTTTTTGTTCCGAGCTCCCTTCCCTCTTTGGGTGGACTAGCTTTCCAGGCCATGGAGAGGGTTTTGTCCACCATGAGCATTCTGTCGGCTCTTCCCCTGTTGGAGCAGCTCCCTGATCCTAACCTCTCATCCAGAGCTTCAACCAATTCCAACACCTGGACAGTGAGCACTATAACTGCAGGAGTCACCTATACAGGGTTTGTCCTCTTCTGATACCGCCGTAGATTGTCCCATTGAGGAGGTTCCTCAGAAGAGGAAGTGTAAGAGGAAATGCCTAGATTCCCCAGTGGAATCCTTCACAGAGGATACTGATTTTGATGAGGGAGAGGGTTCCCCATGGTCACCCCCAGAAGACATCTCCTTTGGAGACACCCTTGAGATTCTTAAACAGAGGGGTGGCTGGATGTCCCAAAAGCACTCTTTGGAGGAGTCACTGTACCCTGCAGACTTTCGGCGCTTGACTCTTACCTCTTGGGTAACTCTCTTCCCAATAATGAACTCATTAAGTTAATCTCACAGTGGGTGTAGAAGGCTCCTGACACCATAGAACCCATCCCCAAGAGGCCAGACAAAATTCTAACTGCACTTGAGGATCATCAGTTTTTGGCAAAGGGATTGGCAGTACATGCCATGGTGGTAGCAATGGCCACAAAAAAGGAACTAGCAGAGGAATGTTCCAGTCCATCCTCCTAATAAAGAGTCTCGGATGATAGGTTTGGCAAGCAGGTGTAAGCTTCGACCTTTACATTACGGTCTTTGAACTTCATAGCACACTTCACCAAACTTCAAAGGGATCTGATTAAAGAGCTGTCCTATACCCTGACAGTAGCTGTATCTGAAGAAGTCCAAGATAAGGTTGCTTCTCAGTTGGCCATCCTAGACTCCATTTCAAGTTCATCCATGAGACTCTTAGCACATGCAGCTGAAGGGATGACTAGAGCAGCAAGATTGGGCATAACCATAAGGAGATGCACCTAGATGCACTTTTGAGAATTTGTGGAGCCATTAAAGTCTTCATTAATCAATGCCTCCTTTGATGGAATCTCCCTTTTTAGCCCTAAAGTTCGAGAAATTGATAAACTTTGTCAAGGTGTGAAAAAGAAGGAAAAACCCATTGTGCAGTGAGTGCAAGATTTTCTACTCCTCAATGGCCCTATTCTTGGAACCAGTGGAGCGGGAAAATGTGATTCAGAAATTCCCAAGGATATTTCCAGGACATGTGTGGCAGTGGCTCCCCCTGGGGCAGAGGGGAGAGCTTTAATGGAATACGCCATCTACAAGGCAGAGGTGGCCAGCAAAATCAGGGTTCCAGGGACTCATTTCCTGAGAAACCCTACCAGTGCTCCTGAAAGGAGGCCTGACTGATTGATTGCTTTTCTCTGGAAGCAGTTGGGGTGCTGGCTTCAGATAACTTTGGATGCTTTGGTACACAGGATCATAACCAGAGAATACACCATATACTCCCCCCCCCCCCCCAGTCACAGGGAGCCAGCAGCGTTAGAAATTCAAAACTGCTAGAAAAAAATTCTTCCAAGAGGTCCTGCTGGTCAAGATAGAATCTGAGATTTACTTAATCTATTTCATGCCAAAGAAGATGGAACTGGAGACCAATTTTGGATCCAAGTGTTTTGAACAAGTCAGTTTGCAGATAGCATTCCAGAGGGTCACAGTTCAGTCTATTTTCCCATTTCTAGGGAAAGACTATTGGATGTGCTCTGTAGATCTCCAGGATGTGTATTAACACACAAAAATGGAAAAGTAATCCAGGAGATTTCTCTGCTTCTGTCTGAGAGCCAGTCATTATTAGTTCAGAGCTCTGCCCTTTGGTCTCACCACAGCCCCCAGAAAGTTCACCAAATGCATGGCAGTAGTAGCAGCTCACTTGAGGCTGCTCGGATTCTAGGCGTTTCTGTACTTGGATAACTGGCTCATTACCGCTCCCACCAGGCATCTACAAGAACAAGTTGAGCTCATAGGAGCAGTACTAAATATCAGTACCTGCGCAGTCTCCCTACCTTCTCTGAGATTGCAGAAGATCAAAGCTCAAGTGGGACTAATTGTCAGAAGAAAGACAGTAGCCATACGACTAGGTTTACACTCACTAGGCTCTCTGGCGGCAGCCATTACATTAGTTCCCCTGACTAGATTTGACATGAGAATGCTACAGTGGCTTATAGCATCTCAGTGGTTCACACTGTATCAACCAATATCAGGTCAGATTTTGATTACCAACCATTGCAAGAAAGACCTAGCTTGGTGGATTCATTCAGAGGAAATTCTTTTGGGATGCCCCTTTGTCCCATGTCATCTCCAAGACATAGTGACCACAGATACCTCCCAGATGGGGTGGGGGGCATTATCTCTGAAAGACTGTCCAAGACACTTCATCCTCAATGGAGGCCAACTTGCATGTCAGTTTTCTAGAACTGAAGGTGCTGCTTTTAGTATTATAGGCCTTTCAAACTGCTCTCCCCTGTGGAACAATTGTGATTCAAACAGACAATGTTGGTAGTTTGGTACATCAACAGGCTTGGAGGAACAAAGTCTTTACCCCCTTTGTCAAGAAGCTCTCAGAGTTTGGCAGTGGGTGATCTCTTACAACCGCTTTCTAATAGCAACGCATATTCCGGAGAGTTCCAGTGTGACAGCAGACAAACTGAGCAGATGCATTCTCCTGCCTCACAAGTGATCTCTCAATCCCAGAGTGGCGAAAAATATTTTTTGTCACTGGGGCCAGACTGGCTGTGACCTCTTTGCATCACCCCTGAGCAACAAGTGCAGCAGCTACATTGCCCTGGCCTCCCCCCACCCTGAGAGACGCTCTCCTGCATGATTGGCCCTCCGGACTTCTGTACACCTTTCCCCCCAATTCCATTACTACTACAATTTCTAAAGAAAGTGATCAGGATGAAGAGCAAAGTAATCCTCATCTCTCCCTTCTGGCCTTGACAGATTTGGTTCCTCTTTCTTTGGCCTTAACTGATTCAGCAACCATGGACTATGGACTCTGTCTGGATCATCTATCCCATCCAGAGAGGTTAGTTCACACAAACCTCCAGAACCTCAAGCTCACGGCTTGGCTTAGCCAGTTCCATTGATTACCAGGTATAATAAACTTAGGTGTAATAAAATTTCTTCTCCATTTCACAGGATGTTCTTAGCCTCCCATAAGCCTTCCACCAGGAATCTCTACAATAGTAAATGGAAGAAACTTTCCCACTGGTCTTGTGTTAATAACATTGATCCCTTCTCCACACCCATCGCTAAAGTCTTGGAATTTTTGGCTTTGCTGTTTGAAGCAGGGGCCTCTTCCTGTACTGTTAGGGTTCAACTAGCAGCTGTTTCAGATTTTCATAATGGGTTTAAAAATGTTCAACAGTTTCTCATAGACTTTGCCAAGCATTCTTAAAATGGAAATTGCAGTTAAAATGTCCATATAAGGATCCATGTACACCTTAGGATCTAAACTTGGTGTTACAAACAATAGTGCATTCCCCCTTTGAGCCTGCTGCATACTGTGACTTGAAATTCTTATCTTGGAAAAATGAATTTCTGGTAGCGATTTACTTCTGCCAGACGGATTTCAGAAATTCAAGCTTTATCTTGCAAACTACCTTATTTGATATTTCACAAAGACAAGGTTTCCTTGAGAACAAACACTTCCATTTTAGCAAAAGTGTCAGAAAATGATCCCAATCAAGCAATCGTCTTACCAGTATTTTTTCCTAATTTTTCAAAGATTAATACTGTTTGCATTTTCTAGATGTTCATTGACAATTACACTTCTATCTTCATAGAACAAAATACAAGGAAGTCTGACCAGCTTTTTTTCTTTTTCAAGTACTAGAATGGGCAAGCCATTTACCAAGGTTACCTATCTAGATGGCTAAAAGATGATTGTATTTCCTTCACATACAACAGGAGGAAAGCTGAATTACCAGGGCCTGTTAAGGCACACTCTACCAGAGCTATGGCTACCTCCATAGTGTTCCAGTCTAAGGTTTCTGTGGACATGATTTGTGCAGCAGCAACATGGGCTTCCCGTCATACCTTTATTACTCATTACAAGTTGGATTTACTCCCTAGAAGAGTGCCATTTGGTTCTATCGTGCTCAGGAATATCCTTCCGTGAGTCTTCCCAAGATCTAAGGTAGCTGGGGACTCTGTCCCATATGTCAAGGATAAATGAAAATTGACAACATCAGATAAAGAAGTTATGTAATTACCATAATGTTCCATCTGTGTTGTCCATCTTCATTTATCCTCTACCCCCCTGCATCCCCTTCCATTCAGGTCTCTTGGTGAAAATAATCATGGTCCTAGTTATACATTTGTTCATATGTGACACCAAATATGGTCTCTCTAAAGGTGTTAAGGTTATACTTTCTATCTTTTTCTATTCCCTTTTTT
>NC_056739.1:1285280294-1285290294 GCF_019279795.1 Protopterus annectens | reverse complement strand
TCCTTTTGTGTTAATATCTTCAAGTAGGTTATTTAAGTTGTTGAATCAAATAGCTGAAATGATGTACCAAATGGGTTTGACATTTTTTCCTTTGCTGGTTTCATTTTTTTTTTGTCAGCTTTTTCTTCTGTTATATCTGTTGTGTAGTGTGCTGGTCTAATTTGTGTTAATAGGTTATGAGGTCATGTGACTATTTTAAGTATTTTGGTTGGCTGTTTAATACTTTATATATATATATATATATATATATATATATATATATATATATATATATATATATATATACACATATATATATATATATATATATATATATATATATATATATATATATATATATATATATATATATATATATATATATATATATATATATATATATAAAATATGTAGATGAAGATTAATGGTGATTTTTTTGTGGTATTTATGTATTCTTCAAGGTATTTGTTGTTGTAAGTTTGGCCACTAGGTGTCACGGTGCATTTTTCTTTAGATTTAATTAGTTTTGGTCTTGGCCTAGATGCTAATTATATAGAAGGCTTACATTGCTGATTTACAGAAGTCCTCATCTGAATTGTATTTCACTATGTGTAATGTATGAGCTGTGAATGATTAAAACTAGTAAGCTTTTAATCTCTAGCATAATTTGATCTTCATGTTACTTTAAACTTATAAATTGTGGATTCAGATGATATTTATACAAACTTAAGAGAATATTAGAACATTTGAGAAATGGGTTCCTTTTTGATTTTTTGGATACATGCTTATTTTTCTTGTAGGTATAACCTTTAACTTTAGGATATTAGAACATTTGAGAAATGGGTTGTTTTGATTTTTTGGATACATGCTTGTTTTTCTTGAAGTTATAAACCTTTTGCTTTCATAATGTAAAAAATTGGCAGCATTACAGGGAACTGCAAATATTATTAAGGTTCCCTTTAAAAAGGAGTATACAGTAATGAAACAGTAATGTAGTGTAAGAGAAGACGTTTACTTTAGTTTCACTAAATACCAGACTGCTTTTGACAAGCAAAAAAAAAAATGGCAACTGTTTATTGTTTTACAGTTTGGGTTTCACAGTACTTTAATATGCTGCCGTGAAGCGTTGGCCTTGTTTTTGAGTGGGCATTACTTCTACATGAATACTCTGCTGTAGAATGATTGTTCTGCAATAGGGCATTAGTATTGGAAATGCCCATTTTCTAATATGTATTAGAGCTCAGAGAACGATCACAAAGGAGTGGAGTATTCCACTAGGGGAGGGATATTAGGCCACCATACATCTTAACCTGCCAACCCTCAAAATTATAGCAGGGTCTATCAAAAAATCATATTGGAGGATCCAAAATCATAGCACGTAAATTTTGGCTATGAGTTAATTTGTACCTGAGGGGTATTTACATGTAAATTTGAACTCAGATGTAGCATATAATTTTACAGCTGTGAAGTGTGTGCTACCAAATTTTTCACCCTTGGGGATGTAACAATATAAGAATGTTAAACATATCTGTATTCCTACTTGAATTGTAAATGCACACCTCACCCCATGTAGAAATCTATTTCAAATTAACAATACAAAGAAAGGTAATATGAGCTAATAATACCCAAATAAGAAAGCAATCAAATAACTAACACCAGCTCTTCTAACAAATACTGTCTCTCTTACTAAACATAATGGTAAACTGAGCTTATTAGTCTATTGTTTTAAGTCCCTTTTCACAAATAAATTAGTGAGCAGATTATTACTGGACATCCTGCTCAAGATGTTAACAGGAAAATACTAACATTGGCAGCATTTCCACTTTCAGAAATTTGAACCATTCCCCTTTCAGTCAGAAAACCCTTTTTCTGATATCTAAGCATGTCCAGTCTAGAGGTAGTATATTCGGTAATACTGTGATCAGAATTACTTGTTATCAGTATTTCAAATAGTACTTCTAAAACACAGTTTCAGTGATTCATTTCAAATAATTAGAAGATATTTAAGTAATATCCTGGTTTGCATATTATTTAACATATTTTATTCTTTACTGCCTGTAGCAGACATTAAAGGGACAATTCCAGAGTTAAAAATTCTACCTGAGAAATTCAGAGTTAATTTATCCAACCCACTTTATCCGTGTCATCAGGAATCCCACCCCAGATTTTAGTTTACTTAAAATACCAAGTTCATACCTTTATCCATGCTTGTTTTCATCTCCCAACCCACTTATATGAATATATTATCATCAGTGCTTCTTTATTCCTGGAATTATATGTATGTATGTATGTATGTTTGACTTTTTTTTAAGCAAGAAACATCTTTACTAAATTATCACGTATGACATAGGCAGTCATACATTTATATAAATGAAAACACACCATATTGACATAAGCCTAGTGGCAGGCATTTTACATCACAGACCATACTGACATAATTTTAGTTGCAAACATACCTCATTTATAATCTACCCAATCATTGTCAGTCAAACATTACATAGCTCATTCAAATCCTGCCTTCCTTTAAACCTCATTCTTCCACTGTATGTATTGTTCCCACAATTCCCATTTTTCCTATGTAATTTGCTCGTACACTTTTCTAAAGATCCCCATTCCAGTTGTTTTATCTCTGTTACTATATTTACTATTTATACAGTTGGTTTAGACTTTGATTTCTATTTTCTAGTAATTGCTTTTTTGACAGCCACCATAATTAGACTCAGCAAGGCCCTACTATATCTAGACAATTCCGATTCTGTATCATAGCTCAGAAAAATAATTTCCCTAGTTACACCAATTTGCTTATCCACTATCTCTGGTAGAGTTGTCTGCAGGGAATGTTAAAGGCTGCCAACTCATTACACTTCCAGAAAATATGTTCCCAGTTATCTCTTTCTTCCCCATCAAACCTCCAAAATTTTCTGTCTACCTGAGAAAAAATTCTCTGGAGACTACTTGAGGTATAAAAATAACTATGTAAATATTTCCAAGCAAAAATCCTAAATTTTCTATATTTTGTTGTATATTTGGGTGACAAACATATATCCCCCCATTGTTTATTTGTGAATTGCTTAGCCAATCTCTCTTCCCAATCCTTTGTAACCTCCTCTGATTTATTCTTATAGCTATCATGCAATATTTTATATGCTGTGCTAATTATTCCTTTTTTAACAGCAGCTTCTCTTCTAGATTCTACTAATGCCCCTATTCTTTTTCTTTGACTATTCTCTGATATCACTCCTTGATAGGGAAAGAGATCTCTAACCTACAGTCCAAATAAATTCTTAGCATCTTGCAATTCTATTACTTTACCATCTCTAGTTTTCTGCTCCCAGTACCTTGGTTCCTTTGCCAGTTTTCTCCAATAAATAATAGCCACTCTTGCCTATTGTCTGTATCCCTAATTGCAGTCATCCCTATCGGATATCTATGTTTGACTTTAACCACACAAAAAAGCATTGCTGTAGTGTTTGCAGTACACTTAATTTCTCATTATCTGTTATTCCAAATTTACTGCACAATGTGCACCTTCAGGTGTGTTACTATGTTGGCAGTGCATTACTTTACTTCATGTTCCAATGCCTTATAAAAATGCAGTTTCTCAAAATCATGTTGCTGTTTATCTTTTTGGCTGCCATTGATTTTTCATGTTTGCAGACAGTGCAGGCAATGAAACTTATTAAGTAAATGTTTATGATCTTAGAATGTTAGACTTTCACTAGTTAGTCTGTGCTTATCAGACTCTAGATTTGGGTTCTTTCGATGAATTAAGGATGAAAGAACGAGTGTGATTACATGATTATTTTGGAGCAAAACAACAACAACAAAAAGGTAAAACAGAGTTGTGAGTATGTTGTTTACATGCCACTTCTTGTGTATATTGTCAGGTGCATTGCTGCACTGCCGTCCATATTACTTTGTATTATAATGTGTTTTAAGAAGTACCAGGACTGAAACTTCATTGCAACAAGCACTTGCTAGCTGTGTGTGTGGTCTTAGCATGCTTGGCTTTCACCAATTAGTGAGTGCTCATTCTGATGATCAGTTTGGGTTTACTTCCTCTATTATGGACAAAAGAATAGCCATGATTACTTTTGGCAAGAAATAAAAAGAAAGCAAACTCAGGTAGACTGACAATGGAAAAACTATCAACAAGTTCTTCTCGCTATGACAGGAGACTCTTCCTGTGAGACTAAAGGGCTAAATATTATAAGACTGTTTAAATATCACTGAGTTTCTTTTGTAGAATCAAATACAATAGTTTTACAAACATACAAAGTTCTGTTAGCACTTACAGTAATATATGGATGTGTTGCTATGCTACATTTTATATATTTTATGCAAATTCTTACACAGTTGAAAAGCAAGAACTAGGTAATTGATAGGGCAGGGCCAGCATTTGCAAATCTCATGATGTGGACTGAATGGCTGAAAATCTGTATCAGTATACAAAGCCTGAGATTGTCATTTTTCAGAATATTCCCTTTTCTCTTAGGTTTGGTGATTTTGGACTTGGAATATAAGTTTGGGAGTATGGGAGGAAGTGATTAACATTTTGTGGAAAGGTAGCTACAGAGATTATTCATTAAAGTTTTGGGAAGGATAGACTGAAAGTATTCATTCTTAGTTCAAAGTACAGTGTTTTTACTGACTATAACATATTGGTAATTAATATTTCAGACCAGAGCTTTGAAGGATGTATTGGGAAAAGGCTCTCTCAAGTTAATGGAAATCATTTATATAGCAAACAAGTAATGCATTACATTGATAGGGTGTTAGGGGAGAATAGATAGCTAAAGACGTTTTTGCAACTTAGTTTGAACTGGGGGTGCTTTAGAATAAATGATGGTAGTAAGAATGGAACAGAAACCAAAAAATATCATTAATTGCTGAATGACAAACACTGGGATCAAGACAAAGAAGAAAATGAGTTTTCTGAAAAACTTAAAAAGATAATGAATTGGTTAAGGAGGCAAGTGTTTTTAGTTGTTGGTAACAAATAGGAAGTAGTTCCTTTTATGATGATTAAAATGGAAAGAAAATATCTTATGGCAACATTTAAGAAGGGAACACATTTGTTTTTCTCACTAAGAAGACACTAAAAGTGGTTGAAGAGCAGTTAGGATATTTCAAAAATAAACAAATACTACATTTGAAAATAGATCTATATCTCATGTAATAAGGGAAAATATAGTTAAAAGATGAGACATAATGGTATAAGAAATTAATTAAGGACTTAAAGTAGTTAAGAGGTTCCATATACCAGGAAAGATGGGTTGGATTATTTTTATTTAAGGATGAAAGATTTGTTAGAGTTGCCACAGTTTCCTGTTCCTTCTCTTGCTGTGCAACTCCAACTGAACTTTTGTACTGGTTTCCCATAGAAGCCACCAAAGTATCTTCATATTGCAACTAATCAGATGTTTCCTGCTCCACTGGTTTCTCTTTAATTTGGGGATCCAGTGCTCTATCCTACTGTGATGTTATCAAAATTAGATGTAAATCCTTCACTTCGCAGAAAATATATAACCTCAGTTTCTATTTCGTGAACTTCTCTATTACTAATCCTCTTTTCTACTTTTCCTCTTTGTTTTTTTATTTTTTGTATTATAGAATATTCCATATCTGGATTCCTTTGCCTGTATTTCTCTTCAAATATCTTTGGTACTGGTGTTTTTGTATTGATTAGGTTTTCTTTCTCATTTGCATAAATATCGCACCATATTAATTCTCTTTGTGTCTCTCATGTCCATATTTCTTTTTCAGATGTCTCCTGCTCCTCCTGTTTCTCCTTACTTGGACGCATTGTTCCATCATGCTGTGATATAACCTGTGTTAGACTTTCTACACTAAATCCTTCACTTCACAGGTATTCCATAACTTCACCGTCTCTATTTTTAACTGCTGCTCTTCTGTTCTACGTTCCCTCTTTGTGATCTTATTTTTTGCATTGTGAAATGTTCCATATCTGGATGCCTTTGCCAGTATTTCTCTTTGTATATCTTTGTGGCTGCTTTTTTTCTATTGATTAATTTGGCTTTTTCCTTTGCATAAATATTGCACCATATCAAATCTCTCATTCTTTCCCATGTCCATATTTCTTTTTATACCTTTCAAAAATCACTAGATTTTGTTCTTCATAATTTTGCAGTCGCTTCTTTTTTCCAAACAGCCCAAGGTTTTGCTTTTCATAACTCTGTTGTTTTAATGAACACAACATTTTATTTGAAGCTTCTGACAGTTTTTCTTATGCAAGTATTTTTCTTTCCTCTAATTTCTTTGTTAATCTTTTTGTGTATCTTCTGTCTAGAAATTCTGGGCTTCTTGCACAATACTAACAATGCATAATTTCTTTCTTATTCTCAACAGTCCATGATATAGTCTTTGTGGCTCTTTTCTGGCCTATCAATGTTTTTGATTTTTGTGTACTACCACTTCATTCTACAACAGAGGGACCATCCTACCCCTGGGCCTGGCCTGGCCCCATAGTAGGAATGTTTCCATATCTTGAGCTTTTTATACTGTTATTTTTTAAATTCCTGGCACCATTGCACCTACTTCAATTGGGCACTTTTTTAATCCTTTGTCTTGTGCAGATATCTATATTTTTATTTTTTTAACCTCCATGATATATGCAATATAAAATACAGTCTATGTGTCATTTTGGTGATATTTTGTGAAAAACTGCGTCCACCTTGTAAAGGTATTCACCAATACATGAGGAAGAATTCAGTTCCAGCAATACTATTCTGCTTTGCTTGCTCATTTATCATCTCTCCATTCAGACCCCTACTCTGTTGTTTCAAAGAGAGAGCCATGATATCTTATAAAATATTGTAAGAAGTAGTGCAGAGTATAAGTCAATAAAATGGCCAAGGATGCTTGGGGTAGATCAAAAGTGGGGTGATGTAAGGGTAGGGATGGCTGGCTGCATACAACCAAACAACAAAGCTTAATAGGTGTATTTGGCAGACCATAAGGTGTATATTTCTATATATTTATATATTTGTATATTAAATCAAAATAATATATAGGTTCATAACTTCATAGGTAAGTACTAGGCTAGCTGCCCTTGCTGGCCATTTTAGACCTAGACAATGTACCTTTCAATGCTTGAAATAACCTAGCCCATTTGGTTATAGACTGGTGTTACCCATCCCATGCTCGATAATTATGTATTACTCCTAACGAGAAATAACTGGGATCATACCATAGGTAATTTGAGGGCACCCATGCATGGGATAAAGAATTTGGAAGCTATGTCAGAATACACACACACACACACACACACACACACACACACACACACATATATATATATATATATATATATGTGTGTGTGTGTGTGTGTGTGTGTGTGTGTGTGTGTGTGTGTGTGTGTGTGTGTGTGTGTGTGTGTGTGTGTGTGTGTGTGTGTGTGTGTGTGTAAATATAAAATTATACTATATTATAGTTATATTATAATATAACATAGTATCTACACTCAGACTAGAAAAGAAGATGGGTTTATACCCGTTTAATAAAATGTTTAGCAAACTTGGCAGGCACAACAGTAATGATAAACAAAAAAAAGGAGTAAAACATATTATGTTAAATAGTTTTAGAACAAGTATCACCACAGCATCTCACTGGTAATGGATAACTATACAGCAATTATTAATTCAGAATTATTTATTTTTGTACAGTAATAATAATTATAAGCAAAATGGTATTTCCATAGGCATTATTTTATGAGATAGAAAATCTTCCTTAAATTCTGAAAAGAAATGCTTTAAAATACCCTCTCAAAAATAAACTTTTGATTGGGTTTAGTATCCAGTACAAAATATCATGTCCACCTTCTGGGCAATATTTTTTGCATTTCCAGTATTTTCCTTTTTCAGAGTGGGCCCCCGATATAATAACAGGAATACATTTTCCTAAACAGATATTTGATAGTGTCCAGTGTAACATTAGCTCTTATTGATATTAGCTGTTGTCTGATAGTGACAGCAAACAATGATATTAGCTTATCTATGAAAATGTATTGCAGCATACAATGTAAGATTCAAATGAATTTGACACTCATTTACTGTTTAAAGAAAAACGTAATAAGAATTCACTTCACTGCTTGCATATTATGACTCCCATATAAAAGTGACTTTTTTTGGGGGGGTGGTTATATAAGCATGGCTGATGGGGTAAACAAATCATTAGAAATAGGTTTTAAAATTAGTGTATCATACAAATACATTTAATTTGACCCCTGATCATTCTAAACTGAGTATAAAACAAAACTATGGTATACCATCACAGCAATCCTAAAACCATAAATACAAATTAGGCACATCTATATTGAATAAATTAGTGACCTGCTATATTAAATCTGCAAGCACAAAGAGCTATGTGTCCAGTATGGAATAATAATAATAAAACTGCAGTGGCTCATGTACAAAAATGAACCACTAGTGACAGCCACGAGTAGTGTACCAAGGTGAACAACATGCTGGGCTGCATCATTAGGGAAGACTCTCCAGGAATTGAGAAGCTATTTTAGTACTCCATAAACCCAAAATTGGCATCCAGACAATTACATCAGTCCAATCAAGAAGACACAAAGGAAGACTACTAAAGAAGGGTTGTTAGGGAAGGTCATTTATTGTTCTTATTTTATTTTTTATTTATTTTCCTTTTACTTTCTGGATCTATTATCCCTTGAAGACAGATAAGAAAAGTGAGACATGAAATGGTTGTGTAGGCAGTTTTGGTGCAGTCAGATTACACAATTCATGAAAAATGGCATAATAATAATAATAATAATAATAATAAGAGAATAGTACCACCAAGCAAAAGGCCAAAGTTCAACCTAAACATTAAAATGCATGCTCTGTGTAGGTATACTGAACAACTAGAATAGGCTACCTGAGTGGTGGTGAACTGCAAGAACATAAAGCCTTTCACAAATACCCGGGATGGGAGATGTGCGAAAAGAACAGAGAGAACAATTGAAATATACTCCCTAAACATATGGATGCAAGAGATGGTTAATTATTTCTCTTCTATGCAACTATATAATCGTGTAATGTAAATTATTTATGTATTTAATTATCGCAGCAGCTCAATTGGGCTCCATGATGAGGACAGGACCTTTTTTGTCCTAGAGACATTGGTTTAAATGGCAGTCCTGGGTATTGGATATGTTAGCTAAGGGTTTGAGAATCAGTGAATAAATGCTGGGGAGAGTTGATTCTTGGATTTATATAATCTCTCCACAGACTTCCCATCCATGTAAATCAGAGTTCCTCCCCTACCCAGTTCAAGTGCAACCTGGGAAATTGAATGGGGAACATGAAATTCATCCCTGGTTTGGCACCTATGTCTGTAATGGACACAGGCAACCTGTAAATGGTTCATCTTGTAAATGTTTCATCTCGCAAGCCCCTATTTATACTTATCAAGGGTATCAGAACTTGTCACAGAGATTTGGGATGCATGGCTAGGCTTAAAAAGGCCTTGTAGTCATCAGCCTAGTACACACCTATGAACCTATGAAACTCTCTTACAGTCTAAAAGCTCTGGCTCAGACAGACAAAAATAAAGGAGAAATGTACAGTCAAAGGTGTTGGGGAGAGGTGAGAGGTGGGAGGCATAATTTAGGGCTGGCCAAAGGAAAAAAAAAACTCTCCATTATTATTAGGATGGAGCCATTCCAGGATTCTCCATGTCACTTCTCTGTATTGTTGTGAAAGTTAGGTGGGGCACCAGAGCACACATGGTGGTAGATGGTAATGAGCAAACAAAATGTGAAGAAAAAAATCACAGTATCTATTTAAGAACAAGTAGCAAGAACTGTTTACAAGCCTTAGGTATACAGTCCTTCATGACTGATCACATTTCTAAAATAAACTTTGGAGGACACTGAGTGTCTTTGCATTTTAGCATTTTGAAAAGTGATTCTTCAACAGGAGCACATAGTTTTCCAGTGAACTTCTATAATTTTTAAGAATCACTTTACTCATCATTTGGTGAAACACATTTCATT
>NC_056739.1:1285250294-1285277794 GCF_019279795.1 Protopterus annectens | reverse complement strand
CATATGTTCTTTCATTTGCTGTTGTTTTTGCTCTTCTAGCCTTTTCTGACGCTGCTTGTCAAGATTTCTGGTAAGTAAATTTGTAACAACCATCCGAGGACCGGCAACTTCAAAATGGTAGCCTAACTTGAGTAATGTGGTATTGGCTTTTAAAAGTCTGGCAATTTCCATCTCAGCATGGTGTCCTAACATATGCCTTTGATTATGAAATCGTAGTTCCATAAGAGTTTCATTAAACTGCAAACATCTCATAATAGCTACGATGCCTTTTCCTGAAATGAAGTTAGACTCAATATTTAGAGTAGCAACACGTTTGTTTTCACGTAGCATATTAGCTAAAGCAAAGGCCACATTATCATCAGCACCTGTATTTGCTATACTGAAGGCTTTTACATGTTTATTTTTCTTCAATGCATTTACAAAGTCAATCAACATTTGCTTTGGAATATTTTCTATGTTGTTGAGATTGACTTCATTAATAGCTGGATCATTTTTTCTTATTTTCGCCAAAGTTTCATCTAAATTTGTTTGGTTTCCTGATGGTCTTGCTGTCATCTTAATGAAATTTGGTTCAATAGACAACTTCTTGGGTAGACTTAATTTTGATATCACTTTTTCAGATTTTTCTGTGCTTTCAGCATTTACCTTGGGGCTTTCAGTTACCACATCATTTTCTGCTGCTTCTGTGGGTTTATCTTTGTCTGGTAATACACCATTTGTAGCCTCTTCTTCCACCTGTATATTCTGGTTTTGTTCTTCGCTGTTTTCTTCTGCTCCTTCTTTTGTATGTTGGAGTATATTTTCCAGTCGTGGAGTTGGTGATGACGATTCTTGTGTTTCAATGTTGTGTTCATTTTCTTCAGTATACTTATTGTTTTCTACCTTTATTTGCTCATCCTCAGACATATTTTGCAGTGAATTGCTATTCTGATTAACAAGGCTCTCTACTGTTTCCTTCAGCTCATAATTTTGTAGCTCTTTTTCTATATAACCATTGGTGGATATGTCAGAACTTAGAATGGGGGTGTTTTCTGAATCCTGGAAGCCATTTTCCACAATGTCCTCCTCGTTTTCATTTTCTTCCTCTTCTTCTTCGCCTTCAAGGTGGTTAGCATCTCTCTGTTATATAAAAAATACAGTCATTCAAACGTTCCAGTATGTTGAAGAACAGAAATAAAGGAAACAAAGCTAATGTATCTAACTATGTTCATGGGTCTGTAAAAAGCATTACAGTACTTTAAATAATAATAATGCTAAGATGTGCAAAAAAAAAAAACACTAAACAAGACAATAACAACAAAGAAAGCAAAATAATTGAGGGATTAAACATATAAAGAATTGTGTCATCATTAGTGGACCGGAGTTCCGCTGTGGCGACCCCTAACCGGGAAAAACCCGAAAAGACAAACAAACTCCTGTCAAATTTAAGTAGTTCTATAGACTAGTTCCCCAGTCCTACATAAACAAACATAAGAACAGTGGAGACAGAATAAAAACAAAAGGAGTTTTCAAGGGACAGTCATATTAAAGACCTTATGATGTCTTCCTTGAAAGAGAAGAAACTCACTGAGTTATGTATTTCTTATATCTCTTTGAATATATAGGTGAAAGAAGGTTGATTTTCAAGGAAACTAAATGGTGAGAGATTTTGGGCCATAACATGAAGCTGAAAATTAGTAGAATAAGATAACTAAGATAACGATAATTGTATGGACATTTTTCCAGAGAAGAGTTGGGGGGAAGCACAGACTTTAATTCTAGTTTGATTAAGCAAAGAGTTTCAAACAGGAATTTAAGAGTGCATAAATTAGACCACAAAAAATATTAACAGCAGAAAACTGAACTAATTCTCAAACATAGCAGAATTTATAATTTTATATATATATATATATATATATATATATATATATATATATATATATATATATATATATGTAGGATCAGTGCAGATGTTCGAAGTTTCACTTCTTCAAACCCACTTCACCCAGTCCACTTGTTCAAAGTAATGAAACTTCGGATATTGACTTCGGCAGTCACACTACAGCGCGGAATGGAAATATTCCCTTTTCCCTGCTGTAGTGTGATCTCAGAGTTGGTATATTTAAGTAGGGGTGTGCCCCCCACATGGGGGGTGCAGGGTGGCTTGCCCCCCTGTAAAAACATGTTTTAGTGTTTTTTTGGGGGGGGTCTTCCATGAACTTTTGCTGAAGTATGGGTCTCCTGCTCTAATTCGAAGAAGTGTTCTTTCGATGTAGAGCACTAGACCTATATATATATATATATATATATATATATATATATATATATATGGGTGTACTTTCCTACAACGAAAATTCACTTTTTCAAAATGGGTCAGTACATCCCTACTTAAGCGAAAGTGCACTTTAACAAAAGTGCACTTTCACTTAAGCTCACTAGACCAAACCTACCGCACCACAATGGAGAACTTTGAAAAATGGGCTATGTCCTCCACTGTGGTGCGATAGTCATGGACCTTAGAGTTAGAGCACAGGTCAAGGTAAGGTGATAGCCCTACTAACTATCCCCTTACCCTAACCCGTGCCTTAACCCTAAGGTCTGTGACTGCTAGCCCGTTCGGTCTAGCGGGTTCATGAAAGTGCACTTTCGTGTTAGTGTGGGTGTACTTTTGAAGTTCGATGTACTGAACTTTTGTTCTTCAAAAGTACACCCATATACATATATATATATATATATATATATATATATATATATATATATATATATATATATATACCTGTACTATGTGACTACATACATGTATATGTCACATATTATGTATAGATAGATAGCCAAATGCTAACTAATGATTTTGCACTGTACAGCTGCTGTACTTAATTACTTTCAGGTCTTTATGTTTAATTTTACTGTTTTTTTTATTTGTTTTAGCGACAGTTCCTCTGATGCATTTCAGTATCCTAGTGAGGGCAATGTTAAGATTTGTTTTTTCTGTTCTTATGTTTTATTTTCCAGTAAAATGTAATTACTATACTTGGATCTGTTTGTTGTTAATGCTGCTTTCTGGCTGGCTAGTTGCAGTGTTTTTATTTTAGTTTTTAGTTTTATATTTCATCTTTTTTTGCTTTACTGAAAATGATTTTTCTTTATCTAGATGGTTTATTTAGATGAGCACTATTGTTTTGGGGGTTGTGAATGGAGATTCTGTATGTGCAAGTATTTAAATGCATTTTTCCTGACTGCATTGTAGAGAATGGGAAATGTAATCTGCATTCCAGTTTATGTAATATTTTTATTTTATTTTAGTGTTCTCTTAATTACATATTTTGATTTGGAAGGTTGGAGGGTTGTTTTAAATAAACTAGTGTGTTTTTGGTATGAGTGTCTATATTGTGTGTGTGTGTGTGTGTGTGTGTGTGTGTGTGTGTGTGTGTGTGTGTGTGTGTGTGTGTGTGTGTGTGTGTGTGTGTGTGGTGTGTTGTACAAAATGTTACTTTATTTTTTGCAAGTAATGTAAATAAGGCTGGGGGAGTTTTGGTAGCTCTGATGACATGTGAAGAGAGTACATAAACTGTTACTGAGGCACTTAGGGTGTATATGAACGGTGATGGCATGCCAAGAATGTAGATAAAAAATTCTGTATGCAATTTAAAAGATATATGTTTTCATCTTTAACATTTTATTGGGTTCTGCTGTTTGGATAAATGCATTTGTCTTAGCAATGATACTTGCAGGTATTTTTATCAACATGCAACCCACTTCATCAAATGTTTATTAGCATTCTACCCTTGGCATTGATTAAGGGATTACCACTATATTAAATGTGTGTGTGCATTTCATTTTATATATATATATATATATATATATATATATATATATATATATATATATATATATATATATATATATATATATGTATATATATATATATATATATATATACACATACATACATACAGAGACAGAGATATGGGTACAATTTAAAAGGTTGAAGGGGCAAACAGTTTGTGCTACTTGACATTTAAGTTTATATATGTGAGTGTATTTATAGTGAAATGTTTGTCTTCAGTGGTACAGGTAGGTAGTAATAGGTAGGAGAATGTTTGGGTAAGAGGAGAATTCTTTTTGTAATTGCTAGGTAGGAGTTGGTAAGGGAATGTATGGGGAAGCAGGGAAATCCTGGCTTTTAGTTATGTAAGACTGCATAACTCCGTATTTGGGTTTGTGTTCTTTCTTGGCTGTCGTACCATCTCAATGTTGGTATATAATTGTAGCAAGGATGTGGGGACATAGCCCCCAACATGCGGGTGCAGAAGGGTTTGCTTCTGGTAAAAAACTTTTATTTGTTAGTGAGTAGAGTTTTTATTTGGTGCCCAATACTTTTACTGATGGTGATTTCTGCATCTGGTATTTTGTAAGGGTTGCTGTTTATATATGTATTATGCAATATATATATATATATATATATATATATATATATATATATATATATATATATATATCTGGATTCACTTCAGAAGCTCGAAATACTGAAATCTCAAATTTCAGTATCTCGAGCCCAAGAAGTTGAATCCACAAAACAATGAAAACTAAAAACCGCAAAATTCAAAACCTCGAATACACACACACTCACACACACACACACACACACACACACACACACACACACACACACACACACACACACACACAATCACTCTACTACATGAAAGCAGGGGGGTAAGCCCTCCTGCACCCCCCACATCCCCTTACTTAAATATTCTCACTCCGAGGTTGCACTACATACAAACACACACAAAGCACCACCACAAAAGCTACATTCTCCTCGCACACACACATCACAGCAACAAAACACACTGACACACACCACAGCCCCTACCCAAACCCTTTAACACACACACATACACACTTACCTGAATACATGACCATAGCAGAACTTTAGAAGCACGAAATTCAAAAACCTCCAGTATTCAAGGTTTTGAATTTCGCGCTTCTAAGCTTTTGCTATTATGTGGATTCGACTTCTTGGGCTCGAAATACTGAAATTCTAGATTTCAGTATCTCAAGCTTCTGAAGGGAACCCATATATATATATATATATATATATATATATATATATATATATATATATATATATATATACATATACATAGATATAGATATATGTGTGTGTGTGTGTGTGTGTGTGTGTAATTGTGTAATTTATTGATAATTTATTGTTTATACTGTGATTTTAAGAAATTCATTCCAAAACCGTGCTATATTTTCATAATTTGTTTCTTATCACTGTTTCTTTCCTAATCTTTCAACTTCTGAATTTGATCTTATGTCTTCCTAAACCAGGATTGCATATGTGTTTATAGGGGTACACTTCACATTCTCAAAATACTGAAATCTCAAATTTCAGTATCTTGAGACTAAAATATCAAAAGACCAGTTGCACGAAAGTCCACATAACTGAGTCCGGTAATATCGAATCAGCGGTTGTGGTGGTGCGCTGTGTTAATGGATAGCTGGAGATTCAGGTTAAGTGTTTATATGTTAAGGGTTTTGGGTAGGGATTTTAGTGTATGTTAGTGTGTTGGGAAGTTGTAGGTGTAGGTTACGGTACGTAGGTAAGAGTGTGTAAATGTTGAGAATGGTGGTGTTTGTACGTATGTGATGTGTGTTTGTGCGAGGGGAATGTAGAGTGTGTAGTGGTGGGTTTAGTGTCTTTTTAGTATGACCTTGGGGTAGGTTCTTGTATTTGTGTTGTTGTGTTTGTGTGTGTTTTGTTTGTTGTAGTGTGGGTAGGAAGGTGTATGTGTGTTTGTGTGGTGGAGGGTGTATTTAAAAGTCGTGATTTTGAATTTCGTGCTTTTGGGGTTTCTGTATTTTGCATTTTCAGCTTTATAGTCTTGAGATACTGAAATTCAAGATTTCAGTATTTCAAGGTTATAAAGTGAATCCGTTTATAGCTGTATAGTAGTCTTGTGTATCTTGGAGTTTTTCTCATAAAGCTTGTAAATGAGTGTTCAACACATACATGTATGTGTGTGTATGTGTGTGTGTGTGTGTGTGTGTGTGTATATATATATATATATATATATATATATATATATATATATATATATATATATATATATATATATAAAAACAGAAATAGAACACTACAAAAGGGCCTCACTGAGACAGATGCCTGGTGTCAAAGCCATGGCCCCAAGCTCAATGCCAAAAAGTGCATTGTCATCCCCTTTATTAAAAACGCTGTACCCACGAACTACAACATAGGTGGTAGTATACTTAACACTGAAAGTGTGATAAGAGACCTTGGGACACAGGTGGACAGTAGTCTCTCCTTTGATAATCACATCGCCACAGTAGTCAGGAAATTCTGCTACGTGGCACACCTCATCACAAAAAGTTTCTCATCCAGAAAAAAAGAGGTCATTGTTCCCCTCTACTCATCACTCATTAGACCCATTATAGAGTACAATGCCCCTTTTGGTATGTACCTCACAAGACATCTACAACAACTGGAAAGGCCACAGAAATACCTCACAAAGAGGATTGCCAGCCTCAAACAGATGCCCTACACAGACCGTCTCAAAAAACTCCAGCTTTACTCCGTCGCATATCATCTACTCAGAGGTGATCTCTGCCTAACATACAAAGCTATGTCAAACCCAGAGCTGTTGGACATGCTCCACTTAAAGAAATCCCAATCCCTCTGAGCTACACGCTCTAGAGACCTAAACCTTGTCACCACAATAAACAGAACATGCTGGAGGGATAGATTCCTGTCTCAGAGACTTCCCATACTCTGGAACAAACTACCTATCTATGTCAACCAGTGCTCCTCATTAGCACTCTTCAAGAAAAATCTTGATGATTGGATGGGAGATAGGAAATTCACCCCAGGGATCACCTCTGTGGCTCTGCTCGACAGTGGCACAGGAAAATAATTTTCCTGGGTGGCAAAAGCCAGGGTACCTTTTTGGCTGGGCTTATATAGGCCCTAGGGCTAATAGCCTAGTACCTACCTATGAACCTATAAGAAAGTAGCAGAAAGTAAATATACTATAAGGAGCACAGTGTGTTTGAAAGGACATTTTGTTCAGTCATTTGGTTAAATTCATCAGTGGCTAGTACAGTAAACACACATTGATTAAGAGTATAGAAAGGAGCTGTTGCAAGCTTGCATAGAAGATTAAGGTATGATATGATCTAATTAAGTGAAGCTACCCACAGTGAGAATAATTACATAACCAAGAACTATGTAAATAGGACCAGAGGAGTTTTTTGAAATTATTTTTGTTTTCAGTGGTCCTAATATTTATGGGGATGGTATTGCTTTTGCCTATGTCAACCATGCTTTATTGGTGGATCTAAATAGGCATTTGTTAGAGTAGATATAAAGTTGTCCTTGAAGAACATGAACTCTTTCAGGATAATATAGATCTATGCACAAAAAAATAAACCCTGTCCTGACCCTAGTAAATCTGATCAAGAGTTAGCCTCATCATTCAACTCTTTTCTTATTGACACCATCTCTGACCTTACCAAAACCTTTCCAAACAACAGTCCACTCTCTATGCCTACACCTACCCTTCCTACTGATTCCATCTCCCCTTCTATTTTCAACCTTAAACCTATATCTACTAATTACATAAAAATATTTCTCTCCAAACTAAAACCCTGCTCCAATGCCCCAGAAAATATGCCCTCAATTTTCCTCAAATCTGCCGCTGTTGGGATTGTTTTCCCTATCAGCATTTTAATCAATAGATCCATGCAAGAATCTTATGTCCCTAAACTCTGGCATGCAGCCTACACTCTACCCCTTCAGAAAGGCAGTAAAAATACTAACAACTCTAATTTCCGCCTCATAGCAATCCTCTCCTCAGTCTCCAAAATCTTAGAAAATTGCATTCATCTCCAGCTTATGACTTTCCTAACTCAAAACCACATCCTCACCCCAACCCAACATCGATTCCGACCCAGCCACAGCACTACCACAGCCCTTCTCTCTTTCCTTGACACAGTCAACCATGCCCGAGATTCCGGGGAAATAGTATCCACAATACTTTTAGACCTCTACGGCATTCAATACTGTTTCCCACTCCCATCTTCTGGGCCATCTCTCTGACCTAAATCTCTCTCAAACTACCATCTCTTGGTTCTCCAGCTACTTATCTGACAGATCTCAGGCTGTAAAATGGAAAAAAAAGTATCTCTCCTTTTCTCCTTACTACTACCGGTGTTTCTCAGGGATCTATTCTTGGTCCTATGCTGTTCAATATCTTTATTAATACATTCCACTCTTCTATCCCCAATGCCAAAGTCATACAATATGCAGACAACTCTGCTCTTGTCTGCTCTGCCACCAGTATCCCTGAACTTCTAACGAAGACCTAAACTGCATTCTCAACCACTGAGGCCTGGATGCTCCAAAACCATCTCTCCCTAAATGCAAACAAATCTAAAATATTAATCTTCCTACCATCAAAAACCTTCCCTTTTGACAAAGCCTCTTTCCAAGTTCTAAGCCAAAACAACTCCCCTAGCGAAATCGTCCCCCACACCAAATTACTAGGTGTAACCATAGATGAGAACCTAAAATGCGATAATCATATTCTTCTAAATATAAAGAAAACCCACCAAAAACTCGGTTTGCTATACTGGAATAATCGCTTCCTCTTACCCCATACCAGGCATACTCTTGCCACTACTTACCCCCTTCCCTCTCTAATGTATGGCGCTCCCTTACTAGCCAGTCTATCTGCTTCCCTCACTGCAAAACTAGAAAACTGTTACAACAAAATAGCCAAGTTCATCACTAACAGCAAAAATTCCTCACACCACTGCCTTGCCCTTCTCTCTCTAAATTGTCTGGAACTTCCAAACTATCTGGACTACTTACAGCTCACAGACTACTCTTCAACCCTACCAAGTGCCCTGCCCTCTCAAACATCTTTCTCCCCTATGTTCCAAATAGAACTCTTAGATCTGCACAACAAAACTTAATTATTGTCCATAAAATGAATCATACACCAGGACAACTACTTCTCTCTTTTTCCCCAGCCAAAAAATGGAACTCCCACCCATCTTCCCTAAGAACAGTGCAGAATGTTGAAAACTTTAAAACACAACTTCATTCCTACCTCTCCTCCACTTGGAAATGTAATTGCATTCTTCCAACCTAGCTCTTTCCCTTCTAACCCTCTACAACCAACTTGATTCCATCTTTTATACGCTAGCTTTCTCAATAACACAAACTCACCTTTATTTTCCTACGCGACACTCCATCCTTGAAAGCCCAATATACTATTTGTTTAATAGCTGGTATACATATACTTCAATCATACTAGTATCCACTTCTTGCTAACTACACTTTTCATCCTAGATCAATTATTGTATATACTTTTCTTTGTACTTGTAAATATGCTTGTATTTCTTCAAACTTGTAAATATGCTTGTATGTCCACTTATACCTGTGTTTTTTACAGTATTTACTTGTAATTTGTATCTTTATTGTATTCTGCAATGTTGGAGCTTTTCTCCCTGGGCCTCCACTGAAAATGGGCTCCCCGGACCCAGTGGACTTCCCTGGTCATCAAACTGAAAATAAATACATAATAAATAAATCTGGTGGGCTATTGTAAGCCTGTTATATGTGAGCAGGTTGGGTAATTCCAGCCAGGACAGTTGCTTGATTGCTATGCAATGATGTGTTCTGAAGAGTAAGTCAGTAGCAAGCCTAGCTATTTTCTTATAGCAGGTGTTTAGCTTGTTAAAGTCTGCTTTGTTTAGGTTGATGAGTATGGGGAAGCATAGAGGAGTCTGGATAGTAGGTGGATTCTTGCAATGGTGGCTATACTGTCATTGGTGAGGTATGTTTTGCATCTGTATAGGATTCCAAGTTTTTTATGGACTTTCATTATTGTCTGTGCAATGTGCATATTGACTTTCATGTTGATATCTATGATATCCCCTAGAGGTTTGGTATGTTGGTGTGTTGAACAGGTGTGATAGGGGTGTTATTAGCTGAGAATATTGTGAATGGTGGTATGGGGTCTAAGGCTCTAGTGGGATAGAATATCATTAGCTGTGTTTTGTTGGGTTACGTATTAGTTGAGAGTTGGCTAACCAGGTTTCAACAGCAGTAAAGGACTCTTGTATCAATTCTGGGAGTTGAGGGAATGATGGGGCAGAGCAGATTAGAGTTGAGTCATCGGTGTACTGGACTAGAGTGGCATGCTGGGTAGCTTTGTGGAGTTGGTTGGTGAATATGTTGAAAAGAAGAGGTCCAAGATGGATCCTTGGGGACCCTCTAGGGTGACAGGTAGGAGGGGAGATAAGGAGTTTAGCCATTTTACTGCTTGTTGGCAGTTGGTTAGATAGTCTTAAAACCACACTCATGTGTAGTGGCTGAGATTAAGATCAGAGAGAGCAGAAAGGAGTTTGGGATGGGAGACAGTATCAAAGGCCTTGGAGAGAGATCAAGGAATACACTGGATACTAGGTTACCATTGTTTCGATGTTGGTGTAGTGTATTGGTAAAGCTAATAAAGGCTGTGGTAGTACTGTGATTGGGACAAAATCCACTTGGTGTTGGTTAGCAGTTTATTAGTGAGGAGATAGTGCATTATTTGTGAATGTATACATTTTCGAGGATTTTAGATAAAGGATGGCAACTGGACCATTATTAGATAGTTCCACAGAGTTACCTCCTTTGTGGAGTGGTATTATGTGTGAAATTTTCCACAGAGAAGGAATGCATTGTTCTGATAAAGAGCAGTTAATGATCATGGAGACTGAGTAAGAGATGGCTTTTGCTGCGATCTTTAGATATTCTGCAGGTAATTTGTCAGAGGCCAGGGTTGTAGGTTTAAGCCTATTCAGGTATTTAAATATTGTGCTAGTTGGTGCAGTCTGTAAGGAGAAGATGTTTTGGTCTGCTGATATGGAAGATAGGTTTGGACACAAAGTGGGAGAACTGTTATTGGTGAGAGCTAGGATGAATTTGATGAAGTGTTCGTTGAATTGGGTGGCAGTGTTATTGGTGGTGGTATCAAAGTTAGGGGTGGAGTACTGGTCTTTCCTGGTTGTAGGATTTTATTAATGGCAGCCCAGAATTTTTGTGGGTTATTTTTATGTTTGGTTTGAATGCCTATATAGTTGTTAATTTTGTATGTCCTAATTTGTTTTTTGGCTTTGTTCCTTAGTTCGTGGTATGCCTGTCTATTAGTTTGAGTTTTATTTTGACACCATGAGTCCCATGTTTTATCTCTTTGTTTTAGTAGTAAACGGGTATCTCTGGTCAGCCAGGGTGCATAGTTGGATTTAGGTCTGATGGGGCAAGATGATTTAGAATGTTTAGAAAAGTGTTATTGAAGTTGTCTTTGGCACTTTTGAAAGGGAGAAATGAAAGTGGTCTCCAGTTGCATTGACTAAGTGCACATATGAATTCATGGGTTTTGAAATTCTTTGTGTACCGGATGTGTTGGAGGGTGGAGGATTTTAATGGATTCACTTGGTGTCTAATTATAAAGGTGAGAAGGTGGTCAGTGAGGGTCTCTGGGAGAGACCCTGAGAGGTAGGATTGAGGTGGTTTGTTAGTAAGGATCCAGTCTAGGATGAACTCCTTTTTTGATGCTTTATCTACCCTTGTTGTGGTTTTGATTAGTTGAGTGAAACCATGTAGGTTAATGTGGTTAATGAGGTGGAGTGAGTTACAGGAGGACCAGTTGATATTAATGTCACCTAGTATGATTATTTCTTGGGGAAAAGTTTCGGAATGTCCAGTCTAAAATGGATTCTACTGTGTCAGTGTTATTGCCAGGGGTATACAAGTACCAATTAAATGTAAGTGTTTTTTTCAGTTGATTTTCATTTTAGTAAACATAGTTTCTGCATTATTGAACTTGGGTTGTTCATTGACTAACATTTCAATGGTCAGGTTGATTCGAAGAGGAGAGCAATGCCTCCACCTCTTTTGGATATTCTGTCTCATCTAAGAACACTGTAATCAGGTGGAACAAAGTCATTGTACTTGTTTCGTGGTTTTAGCCAGGTCTCTGTGAGGAGGACTATGTCAGGGGAGTAGAGGGTCAGGTTAGTGTGTAGTTCTGGGATTTTGTTCAGTATGCTCCTTATGTTTATGTTGAGTATAAGGAGATCTGTTGCCTTCCTGGGGGAGGTTAGAATGTTATTTGTTTGTTAGTAGGGGAGGTTGTTATTGTTCATAGGGCCAGGGTTTGGGTGCATGTCTCCACTATGTTTGATTCAGGATACTATTTGGATTATAGCTTTTCGGTATTTGATTATAGATGTGTTATATTTTGAGGAAATGTGGTTGTTTAGTTGGTGTGGGGTTGAATGTGGCAAGGTCAAGATTTGAGATGTTATAGATAGAAGGAAATATTACTAAAAATGCTGGTTTGTCTTGTGAATGGGTAGGGCAGGTAGGAGATTTAGTCTGAAATTTTGAGTTGCTATGTAGTGGTAGGACGTTAAGTGTGAAGTGATGGTGAGGCTTATTATTCATGTAAAGGTTAGGGGCCACATTTTGCTCGGACAAAGTGTTGCTGCGTTGTTCTGAAGTTTTAGTAAGTATCTTTACAGGAGTGAGTAGGGATTTAGGTGTGGCTATACGTTTATGTAGTTTGTGGTTAGAGTGGGGAGATTAGGTAGGGGGTATTAGCCTGAAGAGATTGTACAATTTGGGTATTGTGTGAGTAAGGTGACATGGAGTGAAGATAGATGGTGATGTGGATTGAAGAAAGTGAGAAGAGGAGTGGCTATACAGAAATGAGGTTGGTGTGGCTTAGGGGAGTGGCTTGTTAGGTATAAAGGTCAGGAGCATGGGTAGAAAAGGGGTAGGGTAGGGGAGCAGATTGAGCCCAAGCATAGGGAAGGGCAAACCGAGCGAGAAGAGCCAAATTTCAGGTATGTGCAAGTAAAAACAATCAATTGCACTGAACTATTGGCTTCTTTTTGGCAAATGTATTTGCCCATTAAGCTATAAGGCTTGTTATTGTAGATATTAGTGTGAATGCCTTGGTATGGGCAGCTGTAAGCCTAAATAAAATTTATATAGTAAGAGGGGTATAGTTAAATAGAACGATGGAAAAAGTGAAACAAAATGTATTTAAGTTGGGAAAGGAGTCTATAGAGAAGATATAAAATTCAAAAGACATCTGGTTACCAAATTACTATAGGCACTAGAAGAAAAACTATAATCCAGTATCATGTGCAAGCTGCTGTAAGAATATTGGAGGAGGAAGAAATAAAGTAAAAAGAACAATCCCTGCTGTTGGCTCAGGAATTTGTGTTTACCAAGTTAAGGATTATCATAAAATACAGCTTTCAAAATAACCTTTATGTGGTGAAACATACAATTGTGTTTGGTTCTTCAGGACAGCATAAACTCCCAGTATAATAAGAAAATCATTCTTTGTTGCCCAACTTATAGGTAAGGGCATGGCATCTAGGTCCAAGGAAGTTATAGTACCACTCTATTCAGCCCGTATCAAACCAATCATTGGATACAGTGCCCTCTTTGATATGTATCTAATCAGACACTTGCAACAGCTAGAATGCCCACAAAGTTTTCTCAACAGAAAAATTCAGAGCCTGAGTATCCTGTCCTGCACTGTTCACCTAAAGGCTCTGTCTCTGTATTCATTCTCCTACAGGCTGCTGATAGAGGATTTTTGCCTGTCTTACAGAGCTTCCTTGGACCAGCCCTGCTGGATCTTTTTGCACATGCTCAGAGCAAACAGCATCAAAAATGCTAAATCCAGGGATCTGAACTTTGCTTGTGACATCAACAAACATGCTAGAGAGACAGATATGTGTCCCAAACAATCCCTACACTATGTAACAGATTCCCCATCCATGTAATACGGAGTTCATACCTGACCCTATTCAAAGGAAACCTTGACATAATAGGAAATTGTAAATTTACCCCTGATCTGATCGCCATGTCCCTTATGGATAGAGGCCCTCAATAAGAAAAGTATTATCCTAACTAACTTCCCCCCTACAGATCCTTAAGTACCTGCCTAGTAACATGCACCACTGTATGATACATGGGATCCAAATGGTTGAGGAGGTGTGGCTATGCATGTATGGACCCTAATGGTCATTAGTCTAGTAATAAACTATGAACCTATGAAAGCGTGATGCCACTATGTACTGCGCATCATAGCCTTTAAATAACATTGCATGCATTGCTTTGTTCTGTCTGATACGGCTCTGTTGCCATGCACTTGTCAGTGCCCATAGAGCTGGACTAAACATTGTCACTTCACCTGTACTACTGTATACATTGCACAATGCTGTGCATGTGTGTGTGTGTGTGTGTGTGTGTGTGTGTGTGTGTGTGTGTGTGTGTGTGTGTGTGTGTGTGTGTGTGGTGTGGGTACTCATTGCTGTATCAGTCATCACTGCAAGAGTGTGTTGATGAATGGTGGCTGTGAGTGGGCCTGGAGTTTAGAGGTTCCTAGGATTGAATGCTGGTCTGCCTGCTTTCTACCAACCATATTATGTAGTATGCAGCAGGCTATATAGAGGTTGCAGGCTGTGGCAGGTGCATTCTGCAATGTCTCCCCACATGTGTCTAGGCAGTGGAACTAGTCTTTTAGCAGGTAGAGCACTCACTCTTTAACATTTCTGGTAGGTGTGTGAGTGGTGATGTATTACATTTTAGACATACTGTGGGGGTTCTTTGTAGGTATCATCAACCAGGGATCCAGGAAATATTATTTGTCATGTAAAATGAAACAGGAATATAAGGGGGTGAGGCATAGGTACATACTGTTTCTGACTGTAGATAAGTGGGACTACTAGTGCGACTGTGCTTACTTATTAGGTGGCTGTGTGGAATTTCTTTGTGCAATAAATGTCAGTATAGATGACTTATTTGCCAGATGTGGGAATCATTGACACCGTTAGGTGCTGTGCAAAGATGCATTGGCTCTCAGCCCCTGTAAGTTGCACACTACCTGGCACTTGATGGAATGCTAGCCTTTCTTATTAATATACTGCTGTCTATGGACTCCAGGTAGGACCTTTATTGCCACATGTTTGCAGTCTATAACTGCCAGTACATTGGAGAGGTAGGTAATGTTTTAGAAGTCATGCATGATGATGGCTCTCTCCCTTTCTGGGTTAGGGAAACAGATATACTCATCCAGTGTGTAGAAGACACTTATTGAGGAATGCTGATGCCTGTGATATACTCATTATGTTCCCTGTTTGTCTCTGAAATGTCCCTGTAGCTAAATGATAGGAGCCACCCATACTTTAGTATTCACTATTAGAGAAAGTCCACTCTTTCCTCCAGATCCAGTTTTTGGGTCACACATTAGCCAATGTCCAGGGAATAACTTTGTCCACATGGAATCAGTTTGCCAGCTGCAGGCTGGTTAGCTAATAGTATGTTATTCTTTGTCTGTAATTTCATCAGTCATGCAACCTGTGACCTTGTGGCTCTTACAAGTATCAAGTCAAGCTGTACTATAGCTTGTACATCTCTAGCATTTTCCGAGGTTCCAAATCCACAAGTTTGAGTGTGCTTTTTATCTTTATAACCTGATACACCTACTTGTGTGCCTTCACTTTTGCTGGCTATTAATCTCAACCCGCTTTTGCAGATGTTTATTTATATCTTGTTATGCACTTAAACTATGCCTGTTCATTTGTATGCTATTATATGGCCATTTACTTACCCATTTTCCAAGACATTTTTCTCATTGCCCTATAGCACAAGCTGGTTTGAAGAATAGCTACACAGCTATAAGCGCTTCCTTTCAGCATAGTAACACACCGTGTACTATCTATTGATTATGAATACTAACCAGAACAAGTTTTTAAGGTCAAATGTGACAAGGGACTTAGTTTCTAAACTTCTGAATGTGCTTCATTACATATTCTAGTTGTAAAATTATTTCAATATGAACTACAAAAAGACAGTATTTGCAGAAAAAAAATCACACTAACAAAATGCATGACCTTTTGCTCACCTTTTCAGTACATGCATTTTAAAAGATATCTATATAAATGAGGTCATAATCATTTTGTAGGCTGATGTAGCATGAATAATGTTTACATTTGTAATGCATTGCTCTCCATGCCTATTTTTTGAGCTGTTTATTCAAAAGTGGAAAATGACACATTTTTGTTGATAAACAATTTGTGGGCATTTCCTTATTAAACACCATAGAATAGGTTCAGAAACAAGCTATGCTACTGAGTAGGACTCTTTGTATGACAGAATGGTGGTCAGTGCACTGTCTGTCACATAAATCTCTAATGCACAAGACTGTTTGCATGAGCCTGCTCCATTATATCCTATATATCTTCTTCCAGTGAGCATGCCCTCTGATCATTCATAAACCTGGTAACGGTGTTTTACACTCAGGGCCACTGGCATAAACTGTGAAATCATAGCATTCTAGTAGCAGACACAGAGCTGCTTTAACAGCCTTTGCTGCAATGATCCACCTACCCTTCTAGTACATTGTTCAGCATCCAATGCTGCATAAAAATCATACAACATCTACTCTGGGCAGTAGAAAATTATATTCTAGAGATGGAGTTCTATACAATGCAGGCAAACCTGCTGCCACATACTACCTTTTCCCACCCCACCCCTCCATGATGCAGGTGAGATCCTACCAAATCCCCTCATTAAAATAATATGATAATGACCTCAGAACTGCCTGCATATCAGCATATCAAATGTATGTGATTCACTCATGGTTGCAATGTACAGTGGTGTGATGTAAAAAAGCTGAGTAATGCAGACCGTGCCTTACCAAGTAGCTGCTCTGTCTACATGATAATTCAAGCTGTGCAGCAAGCAGCTGCCTTACACAGTAGAACTGTTAGGCTACACAGAACTACTTCTTGTACAAAGCACAGGAGTGCCTGGTATGTATTAGCATACCAGGATCTCCAGTGTATCATTCAAGAAAAGTGGGCAATGACTATGCACCCCCAAGGAATACTATGATTCACTTTTTAGAGTCATGGTAGGTAGTGGTGACATACTAAAGATAGAGATCAAAAGCCATTAGTACGGGTTTGGCATAATGGTTAATATGTTTACCTCATAGACACAAAGTACAAGTTTGATTCCTACCTCTGGAATGGGAAACTTGGCTAAACTTAAAATGACCCACTAGGGCAAATAGCGTAGTACAAACATAAATGATATTAATGTAATATTAGATATAATATGCTGTACAACTTTTATGCTTACCATACTCTGCTGCATTCTTTGTATTCATATGTTTTTGAAAAGAATTGAGTGTTGTCATGCTATTTTGTTGTTAGTTATCAAAAATGAAGATTTAAATATGTAGTGAAATGCCACCCATGTTATAGACATTTTCATGAGTAACAATGTTTGGTACCTATTATATTGTTTACTTTGAAAAAACATTCATATTTGTTTTGTTAAAAAAATAATAAAAATGATGTTTTAAGCATTTCTTCATGTGTGCTTATGAATAAAGTACTACACATTTTGTAGAAAATTTTGTAGCAAATGACATGATGTGTGCTGTATTTCCTCTCTCTTTTTTTAGGAATTTGAATCTAAATATGGCTTCTGTTATTTATAGTTTTGTTTCAGTCAGAGAGGTTGCCTTGTGAGTTCTTTAGATGTTCATCTTTTCTTATTAAATCTAAAAGGAACATTAACCATTTCCAGTGGGTAGGCAGGAGATATTTCTGGGTATTTCCCCCACTAATTGACTAACTACTTTTAGGATATTCATAAAAATTGCAATTGATCTGTATTATGAAGCTATGTCCATCTTTAAAGTACTGAAAAGAGGAAAAAGAATGAGACAGCATTATATGGTAGATACTTGTGTGATGCCCCACCATTGGTCCAGTAATCAAGGAACCTCAGTCACCACTGGCAATAGTGGGGGACGTTCACACTGGGAGGATGACAAGTACATACACAGCAAAGTGAAATTTTCCTTAAGAGCACACAGAGACGACAGTCAGTCCAGTACTGGTTTCTCCCTCTTTCTCCAGATCCCCTGTAAGACTCCCCACTGGCACAGCTATAGAGCTGAGATCTCAGCTGAGTGGCCAAGCCAAGACCTCCAGCACCCTTGCTGTCCAACTAGTACTTTATGTCCCTGCTCAAGTAGCTGACACACACACTCTTTGAGATTTTGCCCAGAATATAAGATAGTTTTCACTGCCACCAGCCACTTTAAGGCCCTTAACAAAAGGTGTCCATTCTTACCATGTGATGTTACTATTAATCCAAATGGTAGTTTGACCAAGAGCAAGGCTATTATGATTTAGGAGTGGCCCACACAGTGTCAGCAAATAAATATCCAAGTACTCTCAGAACTTAAATATTTCTCACAAATATCAGCCACAATAAAATGTTTAAATATATTTAATAATAAATAATAAAAGAACAAGAAAATACTCAGTAAATAATCACATTTACATCAGAGTTCAAAATCACATGAAATACTTAAAACAACATTGCAGGACAGTCTCAAATAAACATCTAAGCTATACTTCACTATATTCCTGTCTGCATCTAAGCAAAATTACTGTACCCTAGTTAACTTACTAACAGAGCCAGGCAAGACAAGTTTGATGAGTGACTCTTCCAGCTGATTCTGTCAGGTCAAAGACAAAATGCAAAATGCTCTGTCTCTCTCAGAGAGTTTTTAAATTAATATCTTAAATGTTACTGCTGGGTTAGCTTGCAGGATGACATCACTTCTTATCAACTGACTAGTTCCCAAGCTAAACCCCCATTGCTTGAAACTTCCAGCCTTTAGCATCTACATGTGAAAAATACATAGCCTTAGAGCTTTGCAGCTGCTGAAAAGCATAAAACAATAAAAGACATCCTGTCTACTTCTTGCATTGAAACCATCTTTTATGGCACAGTTATAAAATAATTTAATTTCAACTATTTTTCTGAAGTTTTGCAAGTTAACCTTCTGTATTCCAGTTCCCACTGGTAAAATATATACATTTACACAGTTACAACAGTTGATATACATTTCTGTTCTTTCCCAGTAGGGTACACTGTGGATACATCTTTAAGCTCAGTACTGTACAAACCCTTTTCAGACATACTTCTGTACCTTCAGTTTGATATACACAACATACAGTTCTAATACATTTGTAACACACTGTCTCTTGTTTTCTTCTTTCTCTTCAGATTAAAGACTTTCAGGGTTAAGGATACAATATAATTTAAAATATTTGTTCCTTTTAGCCTTTGCTGTTCTTTTCTTGTAACAGCATGGGTTGGAATCTATGACTACCCTGTGAATTGATTAATTCGTGATTGTCCTGTGTGTATAATGCTTGCTGTCTCTTTGATGAATACATCACTTGTTTTACCTAATGGCACAGAGATCACCTCAGCTATGAGCTCCAGCAAAGTCCTCTAAGCATAACATGGAACAATAATATTTAGACAGCACTGTACAAGCAATATATCCTCAATTTAAAACTCAACAAAATAATATTACCTCCTAAAAAATATGTTTTACTATTTCTTCCAAACTTTAAACCATGATCCTTTTCATACTGGCATACTAATTATCACATGCTTCTTTGAAATATCCCTCTCACTTATCTTTTCTAATATTATCTGCACACATTTTATTAGAAAACAGATTGTTACATTTAAATATCTTACAAAGTTTATTTTGAAATCTGGCTCAACAACTCTCAGTTAATTCTAAATCCTAAGAAAGCTAAATTATTTGTATAAATCCCAAATCTCTTTCCCCTCAACAAATCACACCTCACAGCTGTATCTCTAAACAAAAATCACAATTCTACCCAGCACCAAACTACTCTTCATCACAATTGATGATAGCTTGAAATTTGACATCCACATCCAACTAGCCATAAAAAGGCAAACCAAAAACTAGGACTATTGTATAGAGTTAGGCATTTTCTCACTAATTCAGCCAGGAAAACTCTATCTGCAGCTTACCTACTTCTTGCTTTTCTCCAGTTCCTACCAATCTGCAAGCCACCTTAAAAACAAAAGTTGTCCAATGTTACCTCGATCCCATCACCATCACCCTCCTCAAAAGGAGTTAAACTGGCTTGAGCTAAATTATTACCTCACACCTTCTCATCTAACAGTTACCCACAAACTAATACATCAACCTTGTAAATGCTCAGATTTTAATCAATCTCCTATACGAATACTCACCAAACAAACATCTGCGCTCAGAGAATAAATTGTTCATTGCATCTGCATCTCAAAAAAACAAATTGATAGCCACCATTCCTTCAAATCTAAACTAAAACATTCCCTGCATAATTTCCCCAGTGTATATTATAGGATCTCAATCAGTAATCTACCATGACTTCACATCAGTTCTATATCTTCCTCACTACCTCTGCCTGCTCTTTTCATCCAAGACTAATTATTTAACCATAATACACCTTCTTCTCCTGTGATGTCATATGGCCAGACTAAATCCTTATTACTCTCTACAGCCAAATTCTGCTTACACATTCAATCCGTGACCAGATGGTCACTATTCTGTATTTTATGTAATAATCTTTGTTGTTCACGTCTTAGTCATATTTTAATGGCATTGTTCCCAGTAAACAAAAGCAAATAAATAATAAATAAATACTAACCATCTGTTCCATTTATTCAATATTCAATAAAAAAAAGTCTTCCTTCTTTCAGTCATCTGTCTATTAAAAGCTCGTTTAACTGTACTGCTTAGTTATTTTACCTGATATTTAGAAATGTATTAACTCTGCCAGTATCCCTTGAGCTAGCCTTATTTCTACTAAATTATTCTGTATTAAACTAAAAAGGTATTATTTACACAACTAATTTTCACTATTATTGTGACATCCTTGCTGTTAATGACATTAATTAACCTCTTCCCGGTTTATCTTTTTCTGAGTCTGAAACTTGAATACTTTACATTTTTCTGTATTTCTGACAAATGTCTATTCAATATTTGGTTGGAGCTCAGGTCTTATGATGTATGTTAATTCAGCTAGTATTTTATGGTTTTAATTTAGCTCAATTTCTTGGGTTCTTACAGACTAATTATTTTCTTCGGCTATTTACACCTAGTGTCTATGAATTTTTACTTATAGCTTAGTAATGTGGTATCACTGTTTTCAAACCTATTTCAGTTTATTTTTCTGAAGACATATGAGGCTGAACTGATAGAAAAAGGCACTGTGTCCATGGGAAAACAGTTAACTGGAGTGCTACAAACGTTATGCAGGCAGATGATATCATAGAATATAAAATTCTCAGTTTTATTCATTTCTATAACAACAGAGAACACCACTGTACCACACACTCTAAATATCATTGGCTGCTAGTATCAAATAGAACCATGCTCCCTTGCTAGAAATTACTACATAACAACCCTACTCAGATGTAAATTGTTTGAAAGGAAACTCACTTATCCTCCTTTAGGCTCTGAAGATGCATTTGTAGGGGTACCCACATATAAACTGACTTCTACTGCAGAAGACACATCAGTGATGTGATAAAATTCAAGAAAAAAATTAAAATCTCACCAAGAAAGTGAATACAAATGCAGTTGTTTCAGAGATACTGAATAGTCAGACACTATATTAATCTGTCTTCCTTGTATATTTATACAGTATACAACTATATATTTCATTTATTTATTTGACATTTGTTTAACAAGACTTGATCTACTATGGTTGAGAGGTAAGCAAACCTAATGGCAACCTTATTAACTTTAAGTTTATAAGAGCAATATTTAAAATCTGTCCCTATTATTTGGCTCTGTCCAGCATACCTCTCAACTATATAGATTTTTGCAGAATGTCCAGATTTTTGCCTCATATTTTTGGTATTTTCTCATAAAATTATTGTTTTCTGGCAAATCACTGGCAGATCATTGAGGATGAAGTCAGAAAATAATGACAGACAATTGAGTTTCATACTTCATTCCTTCAGAAAATTCATGCTAATGCAAAACCTGCATTTCTATCAACTTTCTAAGTTTTTGAGAGCAGTATTTAAAAGTGTCCCTATTTTGTGCCTTTGTACCCCCACTATGTTTGGCTTTGTCCAGATTTATTGATCTAAGAGGGTGAGAGGCATGTGTCCAGTGGTATGGTCCAGACTTGCACAGACCTCATTGCTGCTGCTGCCAGGGATCACTCTCACTGTTCACTCTCTCCCCCCATCACACACACACACACACACACACACACACACACACACACACACACAGACACACAGAGTCTCTTTTGTATTCATGCACGCATTCACACACACACATCGCTCTCATTCTTTTCTGATCTCTCACACAGTCATAGTCACTCCCTCATTCATACCTGCATTCACTCACACATCACTCTTACTCTCCCAATCATACACACACACACACACACACACACACACACACACACACACACACACACACACACACACACACACACACACACACACACACACACACACACACACACACACACACACACACACACACACACACACACACACACACACACACACACACACACACTGTCACTTCCTCATTCATACCTGCATTCACTCACACATCGCTCTCTCACTCTCTCCTGATCAAACACACACACACTCACTTCCTCATTCATACCTGCATTCATTCACACATCGCTCACACTGTCTGTCACACCCACATGCCACACACCCACTTATGCATTCATTCATACATCCCTTTCATTCATACATCCCACTCACTCTTCCGATCTCACACATACACAGACACAGCCATTTCCTCATTCATACCTGCATTCATTCACACACACACACACACACACACACACACACACACACACACACACACACACACACACACACACACACACACACAGCCACTTCTTCATTCATTCCTTCCTGCATTCATTCACATATCACTCTCACTCTCCTGATCTCACACACGCACACACAGCTACTTCATTCATTCCTGCATTCACTCACACATTGCTGTCACTCTCCTGATCTCTCTCACACACACAGACTCTTTTGCTTTCGTGCTCGCATTCACTCACACATGCAGACAGACACACGCACACTCATACAGGCAATCAATTACCTGATGGCCCTGTTCCATGTGCTCCACGGCCCGGTACTGGTCCGTGGCCTGGTGGTTGGGGACCGCTGCTATACTTGATGCCAATTCTGCTAAAAAGCTACAGTGTAGGTCTAGACTTCGTTCACAGTGAACTAATAAGCTTAGCTGCAAAATAAATCACAAACTGTTCACGGTTTATTTTGCATCTAAGTTTATTAGTTTGAAGTGCCCCTGTGCGGAAGCCGCGGCACCCCAGGGCGCTGCGACACACACTTTGGGAACCTGACAGGTACACCTTTCTTCACTTTTGCCCAGAATGTATTAATATTTATAAACATGAAGAAATATGAGGAAGGACTTAAGGATAAAGATATTTAACTTAATGAAACCAGTAATACAAGATAAGAGGTGGATTTATGCGTACCGCTCATTTTCACTGTAGAAATAAGTACATGTAGCTGTCAACTGAATAAGGGTCAAACCTCCTCAGAATTATGGACAAATCCAGTAAAAAATCAGGAACACTTTTTTAAAATGTTCTTACTGTTAACTTGAATAAGCATACATTTTCTGAAGTAAAATAAATCTACAGCTCTAATTATTGTCATTATTTACTAGTATAATTCACTATTTTTCCCTAAAGGTTACCAGTCTTACAACCGATTAAGAGGGGCAGAGCTAAAATTTGAGTCAAAGTTGAGGAGGGTTGAGAAATAAGTACGACTTTACCACAGTAAGGTTTTACTTTGGAAATCAAGTGAAGTTCTGCCCTTTGCACATTAAGACATTTTGGTAAATAAACTGAACATCATTAGTATCCTTATGTACTTAAGAGCTGTATCGAAAAGTAAGGATGCTGATCACTGACTAGAGTCTGTGTTTTTGTACCTAACAAAAAACTGCAGTGCAATAAGAGATTGGCGCTCATTAGTCTCTATACAATTCCACGTGTCGAGTGTTTTCAATTCATCATGAAAATGTTATTTGAGACGTATCTCAGGTTACATGCTTTATCAAGCTCAGCAACCTTTCAATGTGGAAGTGCTGATTCAAAGAAACGTGCATGTCCAGTTTAGTTTACTTTTGCATATGCGGCATACCTCCATGATGTGACGTGCTTAAAATTTTGAGAATATGTGGTTACTTGAGAATAATGATGACAGGGTTAGAAACATGCTCAACATCACACCGTACCAGCTGGCATTTTCATTTTTGACAACTAAAGTATGATGCTCTTTCCTCAGCAGTTTACACCAGAGTCTACCTAAAAGTAACCAAAAACAAAATAACAAACCAACCTTAACTCAGTTTCTCAGTTTATCCGGAACATAACACTGGCTTGGGGGTGGGGGCATCACACGTTTGCAAAGGGATTAATCCCCTGTATAGTATCCCTCTAAGATTGCTGCAGGTGTGCTTCTACCTGTTTCACTACCACTGTCAAACAACACTGTACCAACAACAGGAAGTTTCCTGTTTTGACTGCGCATACTTCAGATTTGAAACGCATGCGCGCAAAGTTCATTTTAGGTAGTTGTTAAGTTAGTGACAGTTTGTGTCGCTTTATTTGGATCAGCTCCAGGTTCTCTGTTTAATACTTGCTTCATTTTGTATGTTTCTGTTTTCTCTGTTGTAATTCATAGATGGCTTATTATAACACCGTTACTCTCCACCAGCAGTACGTGAACATTGGCTTTAAGCAATTGTCACTATTAATGTGACACTAATCCCTGTATAAAAAGGATTGATAAGAGTCTCGTTTGGAAGACTGGATGTTTTAAGTAGTAGCTGCATATTTATTAGTAACCTGTGTTTTTTTTTTTCATACCCATATAGCTTTCCATTGTTGTTACGCTTGGTATGAAATTTCCATTGCTGCAGTTCAGAGGACGTGTTACTGGTAGTATCTGACAGTAATTCATTGATTACTATGTTGTTACTGCGTATTAGTAGCTGCTTATTCTTGCCTCAAACTGAGAGGGAGAAATTGAATTAACAGAATCACTAAATAATGTAGTTAGTGTTTTAGCAGGAAGTGATGTATTTTCCATTAAATATTTCAGAAAGCAGCGGTATGTACACAAAAGTAATAGAGTTACCATCTGTCCCTCTTTTGACAGTTGTGTCTTGTGAAAAAAAACCCTAAAAAATGGCAAATGTCCTGAGATATTTAGACAAAAATATTTTGTAAGTTTTGTTTAATATTTGAATAATTTTACAGAGGCACTGGAAGCTGCTGAATGCTGGAGGGGGTGGAGGGTGAGATGGGCACTTGGTGATCTAAAAAGGGCATGTTTTTAAAGCTATTTACTACCACAACATAGGTTCGCTTGGAGGACATTTTAAGCTGAGCTTAGCCAATTTCCCTTTGGGCACTTGAATTAAGATTTCCGGTTTATTTTGCAGCTAAGCTTATTAGTTTGTGGCGCTCCTGTGAGGAAACCACAGCTCCCCAGGGTGTTGTGGCACACACTTTGGGAACCCCTGAACTATAGTATTCAGCATGGACACTCTAAACATACACGAGTATATATAATTTAAATAGTTTCCTTAGATTCATAGGTTCATAGGTAAGTACTAGGCTATCTGCCCGAGGGCATCTATAAGCCTAGCCAGAATGTGTTGGCTTTCGCTGCCCCCTTAGATTAGTTCCCTGTGTTTCTGTCCAGCAGAGCCATTAGTTCCCTGTGGCTCTGTCCAGCAGAGCCACTGCATTGATCCCCAGGGTAAATTTTCTGTTTCCCATCCACTCGTCAAGGTTTCTCTTGAAGAGTGTTAGTGCGGGGCTCTGCCTAATGTAGATTGGAATCCTGTTCCAAAGCATGGGGAGTCTCTGGGACAGGAATCTATCCCTCCAGCATGTCCTATTTATCGTTGTGGTGAGGTTTAGATCCCTAGAGCATGTGGCTCTTGACTTAACTTAACTTGTTTATAGAAATTGGTATGATTTCCTTCTAAATTGTAACATATCTTACATTCTTGGTAAGATTGCCTTTTAAATTGTAACATATCTTACATTCTCCATTTGTTTAAGTGTTATACAAACTCTAGCATATATTTATCTTCATATTCTGCTTATGCTTATACCTATAACCATTTGTAACTCTAAGTCACAGACCAGAGGCAGATTGTTTACCTGAGGCCTAAGCATATTGAGAAAGTGCAACATCTGTACAATGTTGTGTCTTTCGGCTTTTCCCAGTTAGGGGTCATCACAGCAGAACTCTGGTCCGCTAATGATTGGCAGTAGATTTTTACGTGCCGAGCTGACGGCCCTGATGCACAACCTTCAACGAAGGTACGCTCATTCACGCATGTCTCCACACAGAAGACGCTCTAGCTGAGAATCGAACAGGACAACGTCTTACTGTGAGGTGACAACGCTACCGCAGCACCACCACCGCAGTTCAACATCTGTACAATACATTACCTATTTTCAATATGTTTTAAGTCTATGAATACATGCTTAACCTCATGCAATATGAACTTTGACAAACTGTGGGCATTCCCATTACTCCACCTCTTTCCACATTAGACTTGACATAGTTAATATCTCCACATGGTCACTCTCTTGCTGCTAATTTTAATAGTGTATATATGTATTCCATATAAAACAACTATATTTTGCATTGCTGCGGTAGCGTTGTCGCCTCACAGTAAGACGCTGTCCAGTTCGATTCTCAGCTAGAGCGTCTTCTGCGTGGACACATGCGTGAATGGGCGTACCTTCGTTGAAGGTTGTGCATCAGAGCTGGTAACTCGGCACGTAAAAATCAATTACCAATCATTAGCTGACTGGAGTTCCGCTGTGGCGACCCCTAACCGGGAAAAGCTGAAAGACTCAACATTTTTCATTGTTACCAATGGTGATGCCTGATTATGCTGTGTTTTCTTCTATATACATTTAGCAGAGATTATTTCACATGTCTGTTACTAATGCTTATATTCTGCCATTTGTTGCATGCTTAAATTTGTAATAATGTATACATTCTGATGTCTCCTTTATTCATTGTATTTTCTTAATTATCCCAAGTCATCCAAGACTGAAATAGGTTTTCTGATCAGTCTGCATACCCTGTTAACAAAATGAAATGAATAACCAAATAAAATTAACAACTAAATAAATTGCCATTCCTGGACTCTTATATTGCTACTTTGCTGCTACTGCTATCTAATTCTAGACTATTCTGTGAATTCATTAAAGGACCTAGCACAAGCCATAGGCCTGCTCCCATAATGCTGAGTTTTGCTATTCACAGACATGTTAGCTGTGCCAGGATAAGATCTCATTATTGGCTCAATTGCATGTCTCTGAATTGTAGTTACTCCCATGACATGTAGATCACTGCTTGCCATGGTACTAAACTGCTGCACATTCAGGCATTGGTAATACCCCCACAGTCACTCTACCACGCACATACCAGTACACATCTACCACAAATACAC
>NC_056739.1:1285200294-1285245294 GCF_019279795.1 Protopterus annectens | reverse complement strand
AAAACTTATACTTTATTATGCTTCGCATTCTATAGCTGGTAGTCTTCAGTTTTGTAACCTCTGTTCTGTTTAACAAATTTTCATATTTTATTCTGTTAAACTATTGAAGCTTTATGTACACACCCACTGTACAGACTGATATAGTAATAACCCACAGCTGGGTATGGATAACGCTGGATTCACCCACGGTTGGTGTGGTTTGGTCATGTGACCAAATAAAGCGAATCATGGGTAAATCAGGATTAACCACACCGAGTTGTGGGTTATTGCTATTATACAATGACTTTATTTAAGAAAAAGCTACTTGCTTTTCTTAAATAATGTCCTTGTATAATGGCGCCATGCTGCTCTTCCACATTTTACCTCAGTATCCTTTTGGCTTTTTTGATGTACTTCTCATGTGTATGGGACTTTCATTCCCATGTTTACGTAGTACATCAGTGCTGTGTAAAGAAAGCAATGGAGAAAGGAAGATCTCTTGAAGTCAGGAGATTTTCAATGTAAGGGAGGGATGGGATAGAGAAAATATAAGGATAATTTTCAATGTACAGGAGGGACAGGACATAGAAATTATAAGGATAATTAGGTCATTTTCTCTAGTTTTGCATACTGAACCTGATTATCCTTGTATTTTTCTCTATCCCATTTGTATCAGTCTTTTGAAGTCTCTGGTGTTTGAAAGTTTATTTTTAAATGAAAAAAATTAAAGTTTCAATAGCATATATTAATAGAAGAAAATCCGGGCAACCAGACTTTTTCTATTGTTATATGCTTGATTTACAACAGAGACACTGGTTGGGTTGACCAATCAGCAAGCTTGTTTTGGAATGTTAATGGCCTGTCATTGTATAATATGCAATAGCGATTGTACTGAAAAATATTGAATCTATATTGCCATAGTAGGGTCAGCACTATTTACATTTATAAATCACTTTTGCTATGAGTGAGCTTGTTTTCCTATGCTCATGCTGTCCTACTTCATCTCTGTTTTATGTCATACATTTACTGTTGCCTGCATCCATTCTCATTTATTTGCAGGTTTGTTTTTCACGCATTTGTTGGTAGTTTGTTTATGAGTTGTGGTCAGTAACATGACTTTAAAGCTTCTTCATCTGTTTAGACCTTACACAGTTTGACTAGCAGCATCTGTTCAGAATATATAACTTCTTTTATATGACTACCCCCTTTCTTGTACATTTTATGTTCCACTAATGTGGTAACTGAGGATAGTTCCTAAAGATATATTGATTTAATGGGTTTCCGTATAGGTGATCAAAAAGCAAGTGATTGGATTTTAACTGCTTAAACAACAGATTGAAATTATGTTTAGAATGGACTGAGTGTTAGTTTGTAAAGCATAGTGATATCACTGCTTGTTTGTAAAGCACAATGTTTGTTTGAAGCCACTTTGCACTTTAATAAGCTGTTTCTCCTTTTCTCACTGTTTTGCAACTATATTTATAAACACGAGGGGGATGGGGGCTTGTCCCCTGACATAGAAATAAATGGAAGACCCCTACAAAATGTTTATTACAATATCTGTGGGGGTTTTACATGAAGGTGTGTGTGTGTGTGTGTGTGTGTGTGTGTGTGTGTGTGTGTGTGTGTGTGTGTGTGTGTGTGTGTGTGTGTGTGTGTTTAACAGCTGTTGATGAGGAAGTGACTTGATTTAATAACCTTTTATATTTTGTTTACCACATTCTTTCTGGTTCTCCTGAGTAATGTTTAGTCAGCATAAGGACAACAAATCTTTCTTCCAGGTATTTGGTAAGCCTGGAGGAATCCTATTTTCCAGTTTTATATCTGATAAGGGGAAAAGATGACAAATGCTACACTTTAACATTATGATTTCTCACACATTTTTCTCTTATTCATACATTCATCTTTTCCCTAATGTTGTACCATGGTTGTATATAGTTTTCACCTCTGATTTATTAACATCACCTATAGACTTTGTATGATTCTTTACTTTTCCACTTTGCCCTGTAGCTGAACAGTCTTTAAAACAAGTTTTTTTAAAATGTTTTTCTCCAAAAATGTTCTTTTTTGACTGTACAATAATATTTTATTGCTCATTAAACTGCATTCATGTATGTCAGAGTTGTATATGAGAATTCTTCTTACTTTAGGAATTAAAATAACATACAAGTAAACTTGCTGTATAAGGCTTGAAATCTGAAACATAGAATTGCAGATATCCTTATTTTAATGCTATAAACATTATAGTTTTTCTATGACATCATTATGATTTTATTAAAGCACATAAAACAGTTCCTACAGTGATTTATTTTTGTAGCAAGCAATGTAGAAAGTGAAAAAAAAAACAAAAAGAAAAAAACACTTAATATTAAATACTACCTAGATAACACAAGGTTGAGGGATACCTAATGAATGTATCTGGTTACCACATCACTGTAGTATAAGACATTTGTGTGACTGTTGCATTTTGCATTGACAACTGTGGATCTAGCTGTACATTGTCCTTGTTCGCATCCTTGATAAAGCTTTTGCTACATCTATTAACTGATATTTTAGGTATAAGGTATCCACAGAATGTTTACCATTATACACTATGTACCATCCTTTATCTATTCAAGTAATCAAATTTATATTGATGTATTTTCTAAAAGTTTAACACCACCCACTAAAGTACTTAACCTTATCATAAATATATTCTTTTGGCTCTATAATTAGTAACAATTGCTCAGACACCCTTCAAAATGTCCAATATCATCACATTTATTTTCCTAAATTTTCCTAGTGTAGATCACTATGGTCCTACCATTTTTTTTGTTATTGAAATCGCACAATGTTTCAGACATGGCTCAGTCTTAGAGTTTGTGACATAGGAAAGACAACACCCATAATGTACTGCAGAGCACACATAATACATGAAGTGAAGTTAGTTGGAGAAGTCTATATGTGCAGAACAGGGATTAGTTATACTGCAATGCTTCATAAACAGCTTGGTAAGTACCTTCACTTTTGGCCAGTGATAGGTAACTTTTATCACTAAAACTGCAAAAACTATGAACATAATGGAAAGGGAGAAGTAACTTTTCATCTGCTTTAACTGCTCTTTGAGGTAACAACTATCAGTCAGGGATGAATGAGCAGAGCTGCTACATTTGTTTAGAACCTTAACATTATGCAAAGTCATAGAATAAAGTCTTGGAATTAATAGGTCTGCAGCTTAGAATAAGTAATTAAAAAGTACAGATTGCCTACATGTTGCTGAAGAAGGTTTAAATTAAAGGTTATTTATCAGATTACCGTTGACACAATTTGGAGTAGTTCAGTGTAAAAGAAATACCACCACTGTTTCCAGAGACAGTCTAAAAAGCTAGTCTTCCACAGTACTGTCACTGTAGCTAAATGCTGAAAAAAATGCATAATTTATTACACCTTGATTGTCTTTTATTACGAAGTCGCAAACTGCAATCTTGGAACAAACAAAGCAGACTGAAGCAAAATTATGTCAGCATTGCAGTGTTTATTGTAGCTATCTTCAGATGTAGCGAGTTAAAATATAATAAATCAAAACATAATAAGAAACACTTCTCTGATTTTGGCATATTGCATCATATTGCTAACCAAAGCATGGAGTGTCATGATATGATGTAAACAATAACTATATATTTTTTCAGTTTTAAGGTAGAGCTTTCCTTTAAAGGTAATGTGATGTATGGCATAGATACATTTAAAGTTATAGTAGCTAATTAGAACTCTTCCACAATCTTTCCAGTTTCCTGACTATACCACATTTTGAAATAATAATCAGGAATAACAGATTGTCAGTTTAAGTATTCATCTTAAAGTTTCTGTTTTGAAAAGCAAACCCACTAATGAATGTGACTAATAGCTGCATATTAAAATATAGGAGAATTAAGACCAACCCAGGCTGTTTATCTTTTCTCTGAATATTTCATATTTTCATGATAGCACCTTGATTATCTGGCTTAAAAGAGGTCTAGTTATTCCCATGTAATGCATATCTATTAAATCCACCCTTCTCAATACTAATAACACACTCTGTTCTTCCTCTTTTCTCAAACCTCCAGCTTTTCCTTCTATACTTACAGCTGTAGGACAGTAGGTTTCACAGCAGAGCTTTGTAAAGTCCTTAGTTAGCCGGTTATAGAACCGAGCAAAAAAGCAGCTGTTAATCTTCTTGTCCATGATTGTTTTTTAACCACAGTGCTTCTAGCTAGTGTTAGAGATATAAAAGTAAGTGTGGAAAATATTTGACCAACCCTTTTAAAGAAAAATGACATCAGTCTCCCTGAATACATTAGTGTTTTCTTTACAAGACTATGAAATCACTGAAAAAAGTCCTCACCAAATGATGTCTTATAATAACATGAATTTTTGCAGAGAAAACATAAGTATAACCTGAGACATAAGCAGAATAAATAATACAGATGGTCAGCTTCAAAATAACATTTATTTTTATCAGTAGGGGATAGAGAAAAATATGCAGGAAAGCTCTGAAAGAATATTTATAAACTTATTACAGTTAACGGCTGTTGCCTTTGACATTTAAAAGTTTAACTTTCTCTTTCAACTTTTATTCAGTGGAGTTCTTTATGAAGATAAGCAAATTAAGCATTGTTGAAAAAAAATTCTTGACTTTCAAAATTATAATTCCATTTAGGACCCTCTGAGAAGTATGAGACATGTCACGTGGTTCTGTAGCTATGTGCATGTAATATATGTTAATATGCATCTAATGAAGCCAACATTTCTGTCTGTTAATACATTTCCTTGTCCATCTGAAGAAGTATCATTTAAACTATGACTTAGTCATAGTATGTTCTAGGAACGGTGCACATTTTGTGAGCCATTTTACAACAATCAAATTTTCATTCACTGCATTGCATTCATATATGCATGCAGTTATGTAGGAATTTTTTATTGCAGTGTTAAATGAAATACCTGCTAGCACCAATGGAAGCTTGGTCATAATTTCATTTTAGGCTTGTATTTATTTATTTATTTGTTTTTTTACATAAATCAACAAAAAAGAAAGCACGTTCAATGGCAGCATAAATAGTATGTGATTCAGAAACATAAGGACTGAGCTGGATACATTTAATAGGTTTATCGGTCTGTAAGAATTAACACTGTGTAACTTTTAAGAGCCAGGACATTATGAGCTATAAACGAGCAATGTGTTGTCTGAATAAATTACATTTTGTTTGGATTAAAACCTTGCTGGGATTATTTACAATCTGGATTATAGTTAAATTGTGATTATACTAACATTGTTCTGAATAATAAATAACATGTTTATGGAAAAATGCTGTTTAGGCATTAGAAATTAGACTTTTAGTGAAGTAACCTGATAACTGAGTTATGCCACTCATATATAAGACACAATGTGTAGTAAAGCAGTAGGTCATAAAATGCACTGGCACCTGGAATAATGTAACAATTAAGCTTCATGTGTTGTGTTGTCAGGATTTAGAGCAGTGTGTTTTAATGGAGAAGGGGCAGAATAATATTTAATCATTTGCTTGACACTGAACATATGCTTAAGTAGGCTCTGCATATAAAATATCATAGTATGTATTACTCACCCCCCAAAAAAATCTTGCATAGAGATCATCAGCTGAAAATATGGTGGCTTTATCTGAATTACTTCAGAATCTCATAGCTCCTTTAGAGTTGCATTTCAAATTAATGCATACAGTCCTATGATTATGCTGACAACCCCTTCTTTTTAGTGTAAGTAGTGTAGCACTCCTTGGTTTGTACAAAACTGTAACACTAGAACCAATGTTGTCTGGTTTCGTACATCTATACTAGTAACTGCTGCTGTACAGCTACATAGAAACAAAGATTTGGAGAGCATAATGGGGCTATTTCACCCATCTGAGCTGTGTATATTCCTGGCTATTGGATATGATGAGCATAATAATAAAACTGATAACAATGATTATGCCTTTCTCATTTGTTCATAAGTTATTCCTTTATGTCGGAACCCCTGAAACCTTCCTTGTTGAGTGGGGCTGTGACTTGCATCTGATATTCATGCTGCAGATACATAGTATCCTACATTGCCCTGACATCTTATCTGTAGTTTTGCAAATCTCACAATCTCGTTTTTAATCTCCTAAACTGCTTTGGGAACACATGGATGTTTTTCATATACTAGAACATTTCAATTATGTTTCTATATCTTTCCTGTACTTCAGAGCATACATATTTAAGCTGTAGGTCCTGTTGCACTTTATTCATAATAGCATCAGGTGCAGGCCATTTAGTACTTCAGGTGGTTTCTTCTGTACCCTTAAGTACTTCATGTGCTTTCTTCTGTACCCTTTAGTACTTTGAGTGCTTTCTTCTGTACCCTTAAGTACTTCAGGTGCTTTTTTCTGTACCCTTTAGTATTTCAGGTGCTTTCTTCTGTACCCTTTAGTATTTCAGGTGCTTTCTTCTGTACCCTTTAGTATTTCAGGTGCTTTCTTCTGTACTCTTTAGTACTTTGGTTGCTTTCTTCTGTACCCTTAAGTACTTCAGGTGCTTTCTTCTGTACCCTTAAGTACTTCATGTGCTTTCTTCTGTACCGTTAAGTACTTCAGGTGCTTTTTTCTGTACCCTTTAGTATTTCAGGTGCTTTCTTCTGTACCATTTAGTACTTTGGGTGCTTTCTTCTGTACCCTTTAGTACTTCAGGTACTTTCTTCTGTACCCTTTAGTACTTCAGGTGCTTCCTTCTGCACCATTTAGTACTTCAGGTGCTTTCTTCTGTATTGTATCCATGCTCTGTGCGAAGAAGAGATCTCTAACTCTACAGCAGTGTTACACCATAAAAAGTTAGCACTGTTATACATTGAATCTAGATATGAAATGGGTCTAAAGAATTAGAAACCCAATTTGCTTACTGTTTTGTGCTGATTCCTTAGTAGAAACATAATCAGAAATGAGCCATTTGCTCTATCACAACAAATTCAGTGCTACCACACATCAGTGATTGTTATCACAAATGTTTGAGATATTGAGTATCTAAAGTTTTTGTATAAGTAAAGGAAATCATATTTTTTATTTCATAATTCTTTTACTATGCATCATGTAACCTTGAAAAGTAGGGGTACAAGATTTCACCCTGTAGTTTGTATTTTTCCTTGCAAACCATAAGGTCCACCTTTCATACCCATATGAGACTACTGGCAAAGTATTTACCGTTCAGTCTTCTACAACAAACGCTGCACTACACTACACCATTAGGTATCACTATTGATGCTAAACTGAAATTATCAAAAACCCACCAAAAGTTGAATCTCTTATACAGAGTTAAACACTATCTCAGCAAAAGTAAGAAGAAAAACCTATCCTCCTACTGTAGTCTTTCCATACTCATATACACATCACCAATCTTTGTCAACCTCCAGGCCACACAGAAGAGCAAACATAAGCAGTGCTACAATAAAATAGCCAAATGTGCATCAACTACAGCTTACTCTTCTCATCACTGCATTGCCTTCAGCACCTCAACTGGCTACAGCTACCCAGTACATCAATCTCTCTAACACACAGTGTAGTGAAGCATCCGGAAAAGTACCCTGCCCTAGGCCTTTTGCTACAAATGTCCACCCCCAACTGGCAACTCAGTTCTAATGATAAAGATCTTCTCATGGTTCAAAAGTCCAGCAACATAGCTGAAGATGCTGTATTTCAGCCATGTGTCCAAGGCCTAGAACACCATCGCAGTCCCATTTAGACTCACTGAAAACCCACCCAGCTTCAAAGCTAAACTAGAACAACTCCTCCTTACTCTTGGCTATTTCACTGTTATACTTCATGACAAGACTACCCAACTAGCACTACCACCATAACATGTGTTGCCTTTAAAATTATGTTGAATCACTTCAATACTGAAACTGTAGCATTGTTTAAATACTTCAGTAAAAAATGCAAGAAAGGTCTAACCAAGCTAGAGGCTTCACTATGTAATACTTTAAACCTCCTGCAGTGTAAGCCCGTGGAATATATGCAAATGACCCTTTAAGAGCAAAAGAGCATGCTAGTGTTTCAGCTACATGGCTTTGGAATGCCTATGTCTTCTTATTTTTACTTTTTAAGTCTTCTTGGATACATTTAGGCCAATAAAGAAAAACCCTACACTCCTACAAAGTACAGTAGTGGATTTAGGCCTTGGTAAGGGGTGCATGCCCCTCCCTTTTTAAACTTTTTCCTTGAAATCAGAAAATGTACCACCAAAGCAGTACATTTTTGCATTTCAGCCTGGGCTTGTTCATTTTTTTTAATTTATGTTGTATAAAATTATGCTCAGAGATGCAGTTGAAGGTGCCAGTCAGGTGACCTGATCCTAAAATTTTGAATGCCTCCTTCAACTACGTCTCAAATCTTGTTTGAAAAGGCACTTACTGAGGAAATAGAAAGGAATGTGTTGCATGTCATTATTATAGAATGGAGGTAGAACTGTAGACTATTCTGGTAGTTTAATAATCCTCTTGAAAACTGTATAGGTAGATACTAGTAGCTGAGGTTAACTGTTGTTTTTGGTATACCTATTGTTATTTTAAAGCATGCATTACTAATTTTTTTCTGTTGTCTTGGTTCCCTTCCCCTCTATCATTTTAGCAGTTTAGTTTATGGCTTTGCGGTGCAAACAAGCTTTATTTTTTCATCCCCGGGTTTTATTCCGTCAGTGTCTTAGCTAGCCAGCTCTGTGATTGAGAAGCTCTTTAACCACACAATGGTTCTTGATCTTTTCGGTGGTTAACACATTACAAATTAAAAAGTAAGTAAGAAAAAGTAAATTTGGCATGCCTTCATTCCACGTTTATTGCCATATGTGTAGGGTTTGGTAGTGCTTTTGTGGAATGCCTAAATTTCTTACAGTGAAGGGTCATAGAATGGAGTTAGAACTGCAGAGGAAAGTGCTGCTAAGGATATTTTATGACATTACATTGGTATCATAAATTAGAAAATTCACAGAATGGAGGTAGTCACTTATTTTCCTATTAAGTGCCAAATTCAAAACTCTACCAAACACTTCCAAAATAATAGTCACTTTTGGCACATGGAAGCAGATTTTATTACATATAGACAAAGAACCACAAACTGCAAATGAACTAGCGCCTCAATGTACGCCTTTGAGGTTCAAAAGAGTTTTAAAGGTATTACATCATATGAAATAAAACCAATTAAATTGATTGATTAATTAATTAATTAATTAATTCTATACAAAAAAGTTCAGATTTATACTTGAATGCTTCTGATGTTTTATTGTGAAAGGAAGCATGGTTTATTTTTGCTTATTTTTGCTTATGACACATTGTAACCTGTGGGGTTTAATAATGAACTCCTTATGAACTATCTGGTTTAATTGTGATTGAAAACTGAAATGTTAAATATTGCATTTTAAAAATATTAAGCAGTACAGCATAAAGGTATTAAAGGTGCAAATATAGTATTTTATGTCTTATTTTATGTTTTATGCTTATGTTTTATGTTTGTGTTTTATGTTTTATGTTTCATGTCTAAGTTTTTTTGTCTAAGTTTTAATTGTTATTATATTGTGCGTTATTGTATTTGTTTAGAAGTTTTATATGTTTATCCCTTTAAGTATTGTAGGGGTTTTGTATAGAATTAATTTATTATTATAGAATGGAGGTAGAACTGTAGACTATTCTGGTAGATCTCATCTTTGTATTTCTTAATGAGATGGCTTAAATTTAGTTACTGACTGACCCAAAAGCAGGTATACTTGGTTACACCTACTATTGTGTATACTTGTGTAAGTGTGGTTTCAATCTCTGTGTAGGTTAGCCGTAGATTGGGGGTAGTCGATTACACTTTAACAGGGACAAAAGAAGCTTTTTTAATTTAAATTAGCAGGAATTACTAATTTAGAAGAACTAATTGAAGTACCTCCAAGCTGGTAGTAGAGCGGAAGTCAAAAGTATTTTAGCCAGTGTATGAAGTTACAGTAGTTGCTGGGAGTGTACAGTAACTTTGTTTTTCTTTTTTTGACAGTTGGAAACAAGTTTTGCTAGGAAAAAGAATTGCAAAAGCCATGCAATGTTGAGAGCATACCATGTTTGGTGGAACTTTTCCTTTCAAACTGCATACACTTTATTTTTAAAATTTTTCTAAAATTAAAGTGTGAAATTGTTAAAAGGAACATGTACCACCAAACAAGTTACACTCTCAGCCATGTACTGCTTGCAGTACATTTTTGGCAGTACATTTTCCAGTGAACCAGTTATATTTTGGGAATGAGAAGTTATAAATATTGTAGCATGCACTGTTATTTTTTTTAGTGAGTGAATAATTGTTTTCGTGTATATGGTATCTGTGAAAACTGTCACAGCGTATTTCAGCACTTATGTATGTGTGTGCATGTATATATAAGCTTGTAAATACATAAATTAATATTTTGCTAAATATAATACATCTGAAGGTTTGTTGGTTATTCTGATGCTCATTGAGTAGTTATGCTCTGTATCACTGAAAGCAAATTGTAACATTTTGAAGACAGTTATGGATTAGAGACTGGTTTCTTTCAAACTGGAAGGCAGAGATTCCTTAAACTGTAAGCCACAAAAACCTTAAAAACTTTGAGTCTGTGCAGTGAAACTTGCTATACATTGTTTGCAGTGGCAATGATGGGCCACTGGGGAGTATGGATCTAAGAAAGTAGTTCTTAGTATTATATGACTGATGAAGAACAGGAATATTTTTTAATTTAAGGAGTTTAAATATTAGTTATGCAAATAAAGAACAGCTTTTTATTTTACTGGTTATTAGGTTCATATGTGAATACTACACTAATTCTCTGAAGGGCCATTTTAAGTCTAGCCAATAACCCAAGATCAAAATGAAACCTTGTACCTTGGGTCTATGAAGTGAAGACCTTAACCATTATGCCAAACCCACTATTTATCTTTAGTAAATCTCCAGTAGTGGTGTCTCTTCTGTATTATAGAAGAGCAATTGCTATTGCAATGGTTTGTAAAGACGTTTGATGTTGTGGATGTAACAGGAAGGCTGTCTTCTATATGTATTAGCAGCATTCCTTTCCCTGCTGCTGTTTTCCTTCTGCGGAAAGTAAATGGGCTGCTATCCTTGTGCAGGATAGTCTTTTATTTTTGGTCATGTAATGTCCATGTGGTGGTGGAAGCTTAGCTATTACAAACACAAATTTGTTAACCAGGTAGGCCCACTAGACTCTTCAGGGATGACCAGAGACTAATGTCTGCTTAAGTGACTTATTCAAGGTCACACAGTAGGCAAATGAGGGCTGAAGGGGACTCAAACCTTGTACCCAAGAAACTATAACTGACAGCCTTAACCCTCTGCACAAACTGCCAGACAGATTTCAGGATATTGAAAGCATTAAATTGTTTATTTGGTTCCTGGTGGTTGTAAATTATATGTCAGTCTTAGGGAACTTAGGATAGTGTGGGTTAATTACCCAAAGATCATTGTTTTTTTGGGGGGGTGTCTCTGTGTGTCTAACAAAGTTTTGTTTCATCGATTAACCATTAGAAAGTATCTGGAGGTATTTTAATAGTTATTTGTTTATGATAGAGTTGAATGGGCTAGATCTGTAGCTGACTATAGCATATTTATAAAGCATTATTTCATCATCTTGGAAATCAATACTGGAATAAATGGCGAATGACTAAAAACCCAGTAGACCAACAAAATTTCAGACAGCTGAGAAATGACACTAAAAAATCTAAACTCTCTGACAAAAGAAACTGCTACCTACAATTCCAGCAGACTTACTATAATAAACCTCAAAAGTTCTGGGTGAGTATTAACCAACTATTACACCCAGGTCAATCTATCACACCAAACCCACAAGGCACAGACCAGGAAAATCCCAAGCATACTGCCAATGCCTTTAATACCTTTTTCACTGAAGCTATTCAAACACTTGCCAGTCAATTATCACCTCAAGGCTTTCCTATATCTAAATCTAACTCTACCCAACCCCCTCCATTTCTCTTCCAACCTGTCCCAACAACATATATTCTTACCCTTATCCACTACCCGCTGAATATCTACAAAAAGCAGCCAAATCCATTGCCTATCCCATTTCAATCTTGATCAATAGAACCATCAGTGAAGGACACATCCCTACTAGTATCTAGAAAGTCTCCCATATTATCCCCCTACATAAAGGCGGAAGCTCTACTGAATTCTCCAACTACCGTCGCATGGTCCTACTTTCTTCTTTGGCAAATATCTTGGAAAAATGTATCCACAGGCAAATGCTAGACCACCTAATCCAAAATAATTTACTATCCAGCTGTCAACATGGTTTCAGACTTTCCCACAGCACTAGTACTGCCCTCCTCTCCTTTACTGACTGTATCAACAAAAAAATGCAACCACAATATGCTTTCCTCTGCATTGTTTATTGATCTGTCCAAGGCATTCGATATGGTAAATCACCAGATACTTTTAAATATCCTTATATCCCTGTCACTAGATGAACTTGCTATAAAATGGTTCAAGTCCTACTTAGAAAACAGATAACAGGCTGTGCTTTGGCACAATATTCTATCTACCCACCTGCCTGTTAACCTTGGTGTCCCTCAAGGGTCCATATTAGGACCCTTACTTTTTTAATCATTAGCGGACCGGAGTTCCGCTGTGGCGACCCCTAAATGGGAAAAGCCGAAAAGACACAACAACAACTTTTTTTCTATATTTATCAATGACCTTCACCTAGCAATCCCCCAAGCTACATGCATCCAATACGCAGACGATGCCACTCTTATATGCTCATCCACAACCGCATCTGAACTTCCCTCCCTTACCCAAAAAGTGTTTAACACAGTTGAACAATGGTTTACACAGTGCTGTCTCCTCCTGAACCTCAAAACAACTAAACTCCTCCTTTTTACTCCTACATGTAGGTCCTCTCCAATAGATTTCACTGTAACATCTAATAACGGTACTCTCGTATCCCCAAAACCTGCAATCAAACTACTAGGTTTCACCATAGACGACAACCTGAACTTCACCACCCATATCAATAATACTCCAAAAACTGTTAACAGAAAGCTAGGCTCTCTCTACAGGATCAAATCCTTCCTTTCTTCTTCAGCTAGAATAACTATTGCTCACACTCATCTAACCTCTACTCTAATCTATGCCTCACCCATATATACAAATCTATCTAAAAACAACCTCAATAAAATGGAACATTCCTACAATAAGATAGCCAGATTTGCTACAGGAAACCCTTTCAGAACACACCGTCATAATCTAAAGCAGCTAGGATGGCTTGAACTGCAAAATCAGCTTAAATTCCACCAACCGACCATTGCCCATAAGACCCTTTACCAACCTACCAATACTCCTGTACTATCAACCCTCATCATCCCCTATACCAATCTGAAGACCCTACAATCATTACATAAACTTCTTGTAGATATTTCAAAGTCAAACAACAGAGCTGGGGACTGTCTCTTCTCTAATACTGTTGGAAAATTCTGGAACCTACTTCCCAGTGAACTCTCCTCACTTCCCTCCATATCACTTTTCAAAAGAAAACTAAAACTCTTCCTCAGAACACACTGGTTGTGCCCCTGTGCTAAGCCTGACTAAGCAACTTGCTCTTCTAGTCTTGCCTCTGCCTACCCCCTTCTTCTCATTAATCAACTCTTATTTTCCTTAAATATAACATACCCTCATCCTACTATATACTCTTACTTGCATCTTCTAGAAACTTACGATTGTGACAACTTTTTATTCCTAATTAATTATATTATAACCTGCTTTCTTTTTTATATTATGTATTAACCTGCAGTTTTTGTATTGTACCTGCATTTCTTTGTACTATGTTTGGAATGTTTGCCCTCATTGATAATCTCTGTACTATACCTACAACGTACATTGTACATATGCATAATTGTTTATGAAATTTTGTTTATATGAGATGTTTTGATTTTGTTCTCATAGAGCTCATCTCCCTGGGCCTCTACTGAAAATGGACATGTAGCCAGTTAGACTAGTCCAGTCGACAAATGTGAAATAAAAATAAAATAAAAAATAAGTTGCGTTAAGTTTGTAGGACTTCTATTGATAAAGAAGGAGAAGAGAAGAGTAGAAGTGAGAAAACATAGCCTGGGGGGAGCTTTTTATTATGGAGAAACATGATAAGATGACTGAATCTATTTTTACTTTGCTGTATCTGTTGCTAATAACATCATTGAAGCATTAGAGGGCTTTGTCACTTACAGCTGTTCAAAGTAGGTCATCTTGTAAGGCAGTGTGACCTGTCAGATTGAAGGTGTTTGTAAGGCTGACAAACAATGAGCCTGTTAAATTGATTTTATCTATATTTAATACAGTGTGTCTACATTTAATAAGATGGATCTGTTAAGGTAAATAAGGCAGTCCTAGTGCTTCTATCTGAACAAAATCCACATTGACAGAAATGGAAGGTGTTTTAAGCCGCGGTACTAGGAAACATCATTAAATTGTGGATATCCAAAATCGTGGCTCCTGGGGTGTTTTTCTTTTCATGTTTTGTTTATATTCAATTAATTAGGAGCAGACTAACTTTTCAAACATTTAACTTTTCAAATATTTTTTTCTTGAGCTGGTAGAATAGAAATTAGTCTAAAGTAACTGGTATTGACTGGTTTGCTGATTTTGGGGGAATGTTTTGTTTGTGAGTGTTTGGGGCATGTGATTTTAGTCTTCTGATAAAGAAGTGAAACAATTTTTAAGTTAAGGAGTTTATTAATGATGGAAATAAAGAATGAGCATGTATTTTACTGGCTATTATTCAGCCTTTGTGAGTCTGCAACAATTTCTTCTGGGGAGCTAGTGTGACGGAAGAGCAATTATTTTTTTCAATGCTTTGTAAAAGGTCTGATGCTGGGGGTGTTATGGAAAGGCATTTCTTTCCCAATAGTTGGGAAGGTAGTAAAGGTAGTTTTAGAATTCATTAAGGACGTTGTGGGGAGACAAGGTGCACCCGGTGAATTCTAAAGTCTTGTTTTATGAGGGTTTTTATTTCATTTACAACATGAGAAAAGTTCACTAGACTAAAGAATGTCTAGAATTTATTATAATATTTAGAGTGATTGCAGGTGAAAGGCTTTGTAACACCTGATGTCTGTGTTTTGCTTATAGGAATCTTAGTAGTAAAAAGCTGTCTCTAATATCTAATTTTGGGATTGTCTCCACTACTACTGTGAATTTTCTCTTAGTCTGGAGTTTTATCTCATTTGTTATCAAGTGCTTTGGCCTTGATTACAAAAGCCTTGATATTACAGGAAAGTATTTTTTCTAGTGAAGTACATAATATGTCAGTTAATGCTGTGGTTGCTTCTGAGGGGGTCTGTTTTACTAAACTGGAGTAAGCAGTCACTTTGCAATGCTGCAATAATTATTGTAGGTGGAGTTTTTTAATAAGGATAATTAAGTAAAAAGTTATGGATCAATGGTCATTCAAAGTGGAGAAGTAAGGGAAACTCTTGTTGGGTGATGAACCTTAGATTTTTGGCTGTTACCTGTAGCTATTATTTAGGGAGGAGGGGTATACCTCCCCCATGTATTTTTTGTGGCTGAGCATTAAACATGTAGCTGTAGCCTGGGAAGTGATGTCTGAAGTTTAGTATAGCTTCCTTTTCACAGGACTGAATAATTCCTAATATGCCTAAGGAGTGAGTTCTGAGGAATATCTCTAGTTGTTCCAACTTATGTTTAATGCTGCATGTGTTTATTATGACTGCTTTTAGCTGCTTGCAAGTTTTGTTACGAATTAAAAGCTGTGTAATGTGATATAGGAATGTTATACTAGTTGAGCATGGGATATAGGGTAGGAGAGTTAACAAGATAATAATCTTTAGAAATGTAAGTTCTGTGGAAGCAGGTTTTTCTATTTTAATTTTTATTTCAGATAATGTTAAATGTATAATAAAGAGGCTGTATTTAAATTGAACATGTCTGCATGTGTTGTTAGAAGGGTCCACTTTGAAGGTGGTATGCTTTGTTTTATAGTTTATTCATGTTTGCTGATTGATATTGGTTTATAAGAATGTCTGAGGATAGTAGGGGGTCTTTGGACATTCTAAAAAGTTGTGTTCAGTTGACTGGAATCTTTGTTGATTCATCCAAACATCTGTCTTTGTAGTTTATGTTTGATGTTGCATAACAGTGAAATAGATTTTGAGTTTCAGCTGTCTGTGTAATGCAGTTATGGTTGCATTTGTTTTATACATTGCTTATAAATAAAACAAGTATATGCTTTTGGGAGTTTTTTCCTAACATCTTTTTAATTATGTGAACTTCCATGTTTTCACAGACATCATTATTTACTTACATTTATTACGGTACCTTCTGTGGTAATGTCACCTTCAGTGGGAATCTTTGCTAGGCTATCATAATACATATACAAGCTATACCATGGAAGGGGACTATGACTTAGCATTTATTTGCATTTGTCTTCCAGAGAAGAGCAATGAAATCATAGACTTTCTCCCTAGGCAGGGGAACAAAACATCTCTTCCAGGTGTCCCTCAAAACAACTGGTACTGTCTGTACAATTGTTGTATCCTGGACAGGAATTACTTACTTCCAATACCACAACCTATGGATGTTCACCTGAATGAATTCTGCTATATTTTCATCAGTTTAAAGTGATCTTTCCACAGCCCCCCCCCCCCGTCCCAGCATTCTAGTTTCCTCCCCACTATACACCAACATCCCTCATTGGGCAGGTCTTGACGCCATTGAATATTGGCTTTACAAGTCCAACATGTATCAACCTGGTTTCAATACTTTTTTGTTAAATCTGACAGAGCATGTACTTACTAAAAATGTTTTTTTCTATGATCAGGAATGTTTTTTACAGATCAGAGGTACAGCGATGGGGGCTTCTTTTGCCCCCATCTACGCTGATCTATTCATGGCTTATATTGAGGAAATCATGATTTATGATGATGCTCACAATTTGTATTTGCCTGAAATTGATATTTGGCGGAGATATTTGGATGATTGCTGGATGGTGTGGAGATCAGACATCTCATATCTTCAGGAATTTATGGAATATTTAAATGACAACAAATGGGGAATACAGTTTACTATCACTCAGGACCAAAAATCCATAACTTTTTTGGATGTTTTGGTAACAAGAAATCGGGATAATACCCTGAAAACGGAAATTTATAGGAAGTTTCCCCAATATAACACCTTACTCCATGCCTCCAGCTTTCATCCAAAACACATCGCCAAAAACATTCCTAAATCACAATTTATCAGAATCAGACGTAATTGTTCGGATGACGTCAGCTTTACACAACATGCTCAGGATTTACACAATAGATTCATTAATAGGGGCTATAGTTCGGGGTATGTTACCATGGCCCAGAATTTTTCCTCAGGTCTACACAGACAAAATCTATTGATGTACAAAAGGAAACCTTTGACAAAAAATATATTACGATTTACAACTACATTTGGCAGAAATACTAATAGATTCATGAATATTATCAAGGACAATTGGAACATATTGAAAGCGGATGGTAGGATCCAAACATTTATTCCCAACACATGCTCTTTTTCTTTTCATAAAGGAAAAAACTTAGCAGGATATTTTAATCATTATAAACACCATTCTGAATCTACACTACCCCAGTTATATCAAACCACTATTTTGGGTGACAAACTTATTGGCTGTTTTCCTTGTGGTCATTGTGTTAACTGTAAATATATTTTGAAATCCAAGGAATTTAGTAGTAGAAATAGCAGCACAGTTTTTGACATTCGATTTTTTGCAAATTGTAACACAGATTGGGCTATTTACATGGCTTGCTGCAGCTGTCATTCATTTTACATAGGTCAGACCTCTCGACCCTTTAGGTTACGCATGTCAGAGCACTTGAGTGACATTAAATGTAAAAGAACCTCAAATGCATTATATAAACACACACTCATACACCATACAGCTCAATTTCATTTTGTCATTATTGACAAACTTATTGGTGATCGAACTCATAAATTTGGCTGGCATAAGAAACTTGATGCAAAAGAAAAGAAATGGATCACCAAACTTGGTGCCCTATTCAATCCAGGGCTTAATGAATATTTATGATTAAAAATGTTTTGTTGTATATATATATATATATATTGTTTTATATCAGATAAATATTCATGAGAATATCAACAGGATATGTCTTGTCAACCAATCAACTGCTTTGACTGATTATATAAGACCTTGTTATGATTAGCTTTGTTTAATACACTGAAGAAGGCCAGGTTAAATCCAGGCCGAAACCGGTCTGTTTCATAAGCTTTTTATGTTGTTTCAGTAGTTTTCAATAAACTACTTACTATATCATGGCTCACTGGTTGCTGGCTTAGTTTTTTCTTTCCTCCCCATACCCCACTAGCAGACGTTTTAGAATAAGGCCTCCCTCTTTTTAAAATTCCTGAATTCGCCACTGTTGTACTATTCCTAATATGTATTAAGTGTACTTGAGAGCCCTTTTTGTATTACTGTGAAGTATCATTATGTACAAATGTATAATTTCTTATGTATATTATTATTACTATTATGTACCTATAAGGTCTTAGTATTTGCATAGAATGTAAAGATGTGATAATAGAATGTATTGTTCTTTAATGTGTGTGGAGCTTTCCTCCCTAGGCCTCCACTGAAAAGGGGCCTTGTATGCTGCTGGACTTTCCCAGTAAACTAACTAACTAACTAAATAAATAAATAAAATTCAAGTTGCGTCTTGCTAAACCATTCTGTTTTTAAAGGCTGATTATACTATCAGTAGAAAACAGAAGAATTTTTAGGGCTTGTTTTTATAGTAAACATTCAGTTTCTTGAATTTAGATAAGATGGGCAATAATGCATGAACAATGGAGGGTGTGTTACTGAGGATGAAAAAGAATTAAGTAAGAGAAGATAGAGATGAGAAGAAATCTGGATGCAATATAAGTTCAAAAATTACTTAAAATGTTTGCATCCTCTTACACATCATTTATGAATCAGAATTGAATCTACTGAGATCTTTTTATTATGGTGTCTGCTGAATCTGTTTCAACAAAACTCCAAATTACAGATTGAAATTAACTTAACGGGAGGAGTTGCTTTTGTTTTCAAGATTTGGGGGACATTTTTGTAGATCTAGGTTTCATTTTTATACATTGATAGATGTCCTCTGTGGTACATTCTACACTGTTTTTGTTAGTGTGCAAATTTGATAATGTTTATTTAATTTAACTATATCAGGCATACTAACAAAATACTTTTTTTCTTAACACGTGGAAATTTCATAAGTTTCACCATCACGGAATATCACATTTTTACCTGTTCTTCAGTTGTCATGACATAACAGGATAACATATTCCCACATTAGAATAAATAATTCTCTCCTGTTTGCAGTATGAGTGGATGAACAGTTCTGAATCCTAGCAGGTAACATATTTTAATGTTTAAAATTAAAGCTGCTTATTAATTGGTGCATCTTATACTCAGTTATGTATTTACATAAGGCCAGTGGTAGTCTCTGTGGGGGATTAATTATGTGAAAAGAAAAAGAAACATTTCCAGTCATTTCAGTTTATTCCTTAGCCATGTGTTCTTAGTGCAGTGTAGATCTGATGAAACATGGTTAGTGTTGTGAAGGCTTACAAAGAGTTTGCATTCTCCAGAAGCAGAAGTTATAAGATGTCTTCCTTTACAATTGAATATTTCAGCCACTATGTGTCCTGGTTTACACTTCTTAACTAACAAAACTTTGAAAGGTCTGTGAGTGCTTTTTAAAGTCAGTGGTGCAGCCAACTTTAAATTACGAGCTTGAGGCAAATGTGAAGGAGTACAGTAATATTCCTTTTTTATTTTCCAGTCCTTCTTTTAAACCTCTTGTCCTATTCTTCTTCTGGATCTGTTTTTAAGTTGTTAAGCTTTGTGTTAAATTGCGAAATCAGTTAAGAATATATTTGAATTTAAATGGTATTTTTCTCATTGAAGTATTTATAGTTAGATACATTTCGAGAAATAATGTTTTAGATTTCAGTTCTGAATTTAGTAAGGTTTATACTAGCTAGAATAGCCTTCATTTCACAAATTAAATCTGATTTTAACATTCTGTCACATGTTCTACATTCAATATATCTTCTTGAAATCTGCCTGAAGCAACCTAAACAGTGATTCTTACTTCAGAAATTGTGTTGTGATTTCAGTGTGTTGCTTCTTTATGAAATATAGTCAGGAATAATAAAATGTTGACTTATCTTTTAGTGGGGATGTCACTAAAGGTCACTGGAGGCAGATTTCTCAGTTTGATTTCTTTTTAATAGCTGAATTCACACAGAAAGTAATTGAGGAAATCAAATACAAAATTATCAAACTATATTTAACCCTCCCCAAATGAAAGGATTTTGATCACAACAGTTTCTTAAAAATAATCCAGTCTTCAAATCTCAGGATGAAAGGGTTTAAATGACAGATAAAAGGGCTTCCCCAGTAACTTACAAATATAAAACTCCCTAATGTAACTTAGAGTAAGGCATTTGTTATCAGAAAATCATCTGAACAAACAAAAAGCAAAAAAAGCAAAAAAATATATATATACATATATATATATATATATATATATATATTTTTTTTTTTATAGAGGGGCTTCATGCTTATTCTCTCTTACTCGTAAACACTAACTCTACGGTTGCACAACAGCAGCTGTAATGTAATACCTTACCTTTGCTTTGCACAGAGGTCTCACACAAATACCAAAAGCCACTAAATGTAAGCAACCAAGCTACTAAATACAGTTAAAAATATTATCTAACATAACCACATAATAATAACCCCACAAAATAGAACACACTGAAGTCTAAACAGCAGAAAATGTACAAAAATCACATATTTCTATAAAAACACAGACAGCCACATAGCGGAAAAAAAAACAAATCCTAAGAAAACATTCCCTAATAAAAACACCTGGCAAATGATATGGTTTTATTATGAAATATTGTGCCCCAAAACATTGGCACCCAACGTATTACATCCACTTGTCAAAATTCTCAAAACATTACAGATCCATAAACGTGTCTTTCAAATGATACAAAATACAAAAAACTATTTTTTTTTTTTTTTTGCAGGGGGCAAGCCTCCACACTCCAAATGTGGGGGCAAGCTCCCTCACCCCGATGCCTTTATATTTGAGCTATGAGGTTACATTAACTCATAGAAAAGGTAAAATAATATAGTACCTGCCTTCTTTTTCTTCTCTCTGCCTTCTTCATCTTCTCGGAGTCTAACACAACAGAGAGGCTGTTACGAAACCAGCCTCAATATATCCATAACTTGTCTGTCAGTACTTGACAGTCTGCCTCATTCAATGATTTGAGCACCGCTGCATTTCACCTTGACAAACCACAGGTTTTTCTTACCAGACAAATCAACAATCCGACAAAAATTCACTGCATCAGTACCAAACAAAATTAAGGAAAAGATTTCATTTTCGGTATAGTGAAAACTATCAAAAATAGTTTTCATTATACCAAAAATGTCATCTTGGTGATCTGAATATGACTCAAACCAACAACAACCTGAGCCACTAAACCTTGCTTGAGTATAGGACAGCTGAAAAAAAACAGTTGAAAGTATGCAGTTGGAATTCATAGCTAGTCATCCGTTTTGTTTACTGGGCAAGCCCTGCCTCCAACACTTCTTCATACATCTCTAAAATGACAAAGCCTAATCAACTCAGAAAAGTTGCATGGCACCACATGAAAGATTATATTGCGATGGGCAAATTGCCACTGATCCATTATGTGTACCATGTACAGGTTGAGAGATATTCACGTTTCTGTATAAAACCAGATAAGATTCCTGACTTAAACATCATGTGGAATTGTTGGTGTGAGTGACTGTTGTTTTATCTAATTGTAATAATATGTGTTTAGCCTAGTGCTTACTTGTGCAAACAGTGCTACTGAACCATCATAGTTCTCTCCCTCAGCCATTATTAGCAGGCATTTGTAATGTAATTGTCATATTCCTGGGCAATGCATTGACATTATCTAGTGGGTTTCAGCCATTATGTATGGAATCACAGAGCTTTCTTTAATTACTTGGACTAAGAATTACTAAAGTCATTGAAATCACTGACCAGCATTATGTATCCTACAGCATAAAAAGGTAGATATTTGCACCCTGACTACATTTCTCATTATTGTTGGGGTAGAGATCACCTTGTAGTCATGTACATTTAACTAAATATTTTCAGTATATTCAGCAGCTGCCTGTGGTAATATCCTACTTCATTTAGCCACAGTAATTAGAATTACTGTAATATAGTCCAGGAGAAGGACTATATGACATGATTCCATTGTAACAGAGCCCATGAAGAAGAAGAACTATGTGAGAGGGATCTATGCATTCACAAAGGGACTAATCCTCCAGCCCTGCCTGAAGTAGGGGAGCTGCCCATCTGATGGATGCTACCCATACACAAGGTAAAAAAGGGAAACAGTACTACAGAGATTGAGAGAGAAAGAGAGAGTACATTGAGGTTTTGGGAGCCTATGAGAGAAAGGTTTCTCAATGAGAGGGTTACAAACAGTCTCCAGTGGCTGCAAAGAAACTTTACTAACTAGAAGGTATTTCCACAACCTATACTGAAGAGGCTGTTACCCTGTATTTACTAAGCTGTTCCCCTGCATGAAGATAATGTGACAATTTCTCCTGAAAGCTTGTGTGAACAGTAGTTTTGTCTGTAAGTATCAAACACTTTGACAGGAAAACAATAAGAAAATATTCAGAAAGTTTTAAGCTGAACTGTGAAAGTGGCTACATTCAGTGCTTAGACTATTTACTTGCTAGAAGAACTATTCATAAGAATGGTGTATTCTGATTTATGCTGTAGCCCAAGCTGAAGAAAAACAACTTTTTATTAATATTCGTGTAAATAAACTTGATGTTTGAATTCTCCGGTCCAGGCCTTTGGATTGGTTTCTCCTGCATGGTGAAGAAAGTTACTGCATTGGTGGTTTTCTGCCTGAGAGAAAACAACACTTTCTCACATAAACTGTAAACTTAATATATACTTGCTTACTAACACTTTGCCAGAGCACTTTCCCCATCCAGGGAATGAAATGCAATGCTTCTAAAAGGAAAGAGTGTAACTGAGACATTGTGACAGTGAAAGTGGCCCTGTGACAGTGAAGAAAGGAATCAGTGATTTAGCACAGGAAAGAAACTTGTAGGACAAAATCCCGGTGAAATTTATTGTGAAGTTACAAACTTGAAAGACAGTAAGTTGTTTCATGTTCTCTGAATGCAGACAAAGTTGTAATGAATTTACTAAGTAATAAAAGGAATGTTTTGGAGAAAAGTTGTTGCTATGCAAAGTGTGTGTTCAGAAATACTTAAAGAAATAGGTTTCTAACAAAATAAGTCAGACAATTCTTTGCACTGGAAATATTATGACTGCACAGTGTGCTCTAACCAGAAACTTAGTGTTGATTTAAGGCAAAGATAAGAAGGTGTATGAAGTGCTCACATGTTATGTTTTGTTGTCCTGAAATAGTTGAATGTACTGATGCATAAATATAAACCCAGTAACATTTCTACATTGTTCTGGTTACACTGTGCATATACAAGAAAGGTGAATCTTATGACAGGAATAAGGTGGTAGACTGACAAGAAAGTGTATTTGATTTTAATATTTGGGAAAGTGTAAGCCCTGATTGTCAAGATGTGAAAGTAAAAGAAAGAGTGATCTCCAGTGTACAAAAAGTTGCTCACAAGTCATTTTTTATGGTGTGGGATGGTGTCTGAAACTGCTTCTCCCTACTGACATGTAGTAAGCCTTTGTAATTGTTAAAATTGTCAAAAAGTAAGGAACTGTTATGCCCACAAATGAAAAATAAATATTCTTTACCCATATGGGCATTTACTATGTCCCTGTGGCAGTGAAAGATACTATTCTGTGTTGGAGTTATACTAGTTTATTGCAACATAAAAGGTTGCGTGTGGTGAAATTGCTTTGCAATAACTCTGGTGACATTTTATGACACCATGCATTAAATCTGGAACACTCACAATGGCTGACAAATGCAGGAGTGTATTGTCACCACAAACACATGAGCAAATAGTTCAGCTGGTGAGTGACACTGAAGACAGTTTGTTTCAGAAACTAGAGAATGTTATCAAGAAGAGAAAATGTCTAAAAAAGTAATGGAAGCCTTATCTCAAACTCTAGCTGTTTAAAAGTGGACCAAACAGCATCATGAGAAAGTAAATCAGACACGCTTCCAGAGTTATACAGCTCTGCAAGGAAGCTTGGGGCTTTGTCTGAGAATGCAGAGCTGCAAAAGGATAGCCGGAGGCACTGTCTCTATGCAGGAAGATTCAGTAGTAATGTTGGAACAGAGGGTTTTAAAATGTGTTGGTTGACATGGGCGAGCAAAAGAAATTATTAATAATAATAGTAATAGTAATAATAATAGTAGTAATGCAGGAAACAAAAATGTGGATTTATGTAAAAGACTCTCTCAAATTTCTAACATAGATGGAGAATTAAAGAAAAATAATAAACTTGAAAGATGTAAGCAAAGTGACAACACAAGCACAGCTGAAGACGTGGCTTTGTTAAAACAGAGTTTGAATTCTCTGAAGAAAGATAAAAAAATAAGAAAATATATGTAAGATATGACAAGGCTACAGAAGCAGTCTGAACAGCTTCAGAAAGTCCTGACTAAAACAAGCCTACAGGGAAGCAAGTCGGTTTTAGTTACATTGGAAAAGACAATGCATAAATGGAAAAAAAGAGTAAAGAGAAGTGGTGATAGAACTTGAAAGAAAAGCGAGAAGTCAATATCTAACTAAGACTAAGGGTTTATGGAGTGACAAGGATAAAATGCTAGGAAATTTGCAAACTTTTGAATGATGCTGTCCTTGACTTAAAGCAAAGTATGAAGATGTGCAAACTGAAAGTGATTTGCTTATAGCCCATTTCAAAAGGGCTGATAATAAAATTAAGAATTATACACAAACTTCTGCTCACATTGTAGTGGTGAAGAAAAAAATCTCTTCCCTAAAAGCAAGAGCATGATACTTTGGCCCGACTTTTACAATAAAAGAAATCTGAAAGTATAAATTAAAAAAAAAATAGTTAGGACTTACAAGTGATGATTCTTTGGATGAGATGTTAAACCAAGACCCTATCTGTTTGAGCTGGTAGTAGCCCAAGTCAAGTCAAAGTGTGAACTGAGCAAAATTACGTTTCTTCAGACTCAATGTGCATACAATACATAGACTACATTTAAAATTATGGTAATACATAACATTCTATAGACAGAGACGACAAACACAACAATAATAAATACTTGCATTATTGCTCTGATTTAACAGATTGTCACTCATTACTGGGTTATTAGCTTACTTTCAATGGAAGAATTGCACTTAAGCAATTGATTTAAGGCCTATATTTATATTGCACAGTAAGACAGCTCAGTTTGATTACTGCTGACTTTGCTGTCTGGGTGTGGGTAAGACCTTGTTACATGTTGCCCTATAGAGACTTTTCAATATTGTTGGATTACTACCTTAATGTCCATTGTGAAGGGTACTGTTCCTAAGAGTTCAGAAACCTGACAGCTAATGGAAACAAACTGTTTCTGAATCACGTCGTTTTGCACTGTATGCATTGAAAGCACCTTCCTGACGTTAAAGGTGAGAACAGCTTGTAAGCAGAGTGCCATCCCTGGTTGTTTTCCTTGCCCTGCTGAGACATATGGACATTTGCAGGTCTTGTATGGACTGGAGGGAGCTCCTGATAATCCTCTCAGCTACTTTCACTACCATCTGAAGGGACTGGTGCTCGGAAGCAGAGCAGATTCCATACCATAATGTAAAAACTGTTTTGTCAGTATACTTTCGATGGTATCCCTGTAGAAGGTTGTGGTAGGTTTGCTTTCCTCAACCTTCACAAAAAGTGAAGCCATTGGTGCGCCTTCTTAATGATGGCATTTGTGTTGGCTGACCATGTCAAGTGTTCTGCAATGTGCACCCCCAGAAATGTTGTGCTTTTTACATTCTCAACTGTTTCTTCATTGATTATGAGTGGAGAGTGCTCTCTGTTGCTCTTTCTGTAGTCCATAATTATTTCTTTGGTCTTCTTGACGTGTAGTGCAAGATTATTGCTATGACACCAACTTATGAACCGATTCACCTTCTCTCTGTAGGCTGTCTTGTCACCATTCCTGATGAGGCCCACAGCTGTAGTATCTTCTACAAATTTGATGATATGGTTTGAGCTGTGCTTGGCACTACAGTCATGAGTTAGTATGGTGAAAAGCAGGGAGCCTAGAGCACATCCCTGTGGGACTCAGTGTTCAAGGTGATGCTCTCCAATGTATTCTTGCCTACGCACACTTTCTGGGGCTTATCTATAAGAAAGTCCAGAATCCAGTTGTCAAAAAGAGTATAGGAAATTCCCAGATGCTCGGATCAAATTTACCTAATAGTATAAAACCACCTAAGGTCTCCCCTGAAAAGAGGCCAATTATATAAGATTATAAGTGACGTATAATGTTTGCAGCTGAAAATATGTCAATATGGTTTGTTTTTATTAATATAAATGCATGATTGCCTATGTCATAAGTGATAATTCAATAAAGATGTTTATTGTTTAAAAAAAATAAGAGGCCATAATCCTAGTGGGACTAATCTGGTCAACAAAGTGATAGGTAGATAGATAGATAGACAGATAGATAAAAAGTAAAATTAAAATGCTGTATGTAAACAGAAACAAAGATATGAGTGAATGAAATCTGAAAGAGAAATTCAAGGGAATGAAAGCGTTAATGTGCTACAGAAAGAGATAAAAACAATAACCGACTAAATTCAAGCCTTGAAAGGTGCAAAAAAGTAGCTACATTGAGGGTCAGAGCTGCAAAATGAAAGCAATTATCAAAGGCTGAAAGACACGACTCACAGAGAGAAAAGGAAAAATATTCTTGGCCTAAATTTCATACAGGCAGCCAACCAAAACTGCATTATAGTACAACAATAAAATAGACCAGAAGTTCAGTCCCAGCAAGGCAGATGATTAAGGCACAAATCTCAGTCAACAAATACAATAAAATAATAAAGTTTAATAACAAAAAGTAAGCGCATTCACATTTGATAACCACTTCATTAGACAACACCATAATGCCACAGTAATGTTTAAAAAGTAGTATTCACCAATGAAAAAAGCTGCTTAATTAGTAAGAACAATTACAACATTTGAAGTGCTAAAGTGCAATTAGTGTTTTAAAGGTCTCTGCTTTAAAAATGGTTTCAATGGAACCATGTCATTGATACTGGGGTAGGTGTCTGCCTTAAACAACAAAATACACTTATGTTCACAGGCTTCTGTTTTGCATTTCAAGTCACCACCTCTACCCCCTTCCAATACTATTTCCAATGCAAAAAACTTAAAATAATGAGATGCACCTGCTCCAATAGCATGTTTAGCCAAGGCGCTGGTATTCTTAGAATTCCTAATATCACGAACATGTTCTAAAATCCTGTCCCTAAAAGGGAGATTTGTCTTGCCAACATAGTAGACACTGCATGCAACACACTCAGAATAATCAGAGTCACAGAGGTTTGGTAGTTTTCCATGCAGACACTGTGAGGCATGTAAGCACATATATAGTGCACCTACAGTTTGATGTTCTGTTGAGTTTCCATTTTATGTAGATTGTAGTACTAGAAATGTTGTTTATTATTCTGAGTGTGTTGCATGCATGCATTCATTTTTAAAGCAGAGGCCTTTAAAACACTAATTGCACTTTAGCACTTTAAATGTTGTAATTGTTCTTACTAATTAAGCAGTTTTTTTCATTGGCGAATACTACTTTTTAAACATTACTGTTTTATTTTAGTTACAAGTCCCTTTTCTTGGTTGTTGGTTTTTATTTATTTTATTGTGTTATAGTGCAACAAACCTGTGAGCTCATGTGGTTGTAAAACAACCGTACAGTATCTGAAACTGCATAAAGAAACATAAGTAAAACTAGGAGTGTGGAGAGTCTTCTAGATATACTTAAATGTTGAATATAATCAGATCATGGAGTAAAGTCTCACTACCTGTATCTTGTGTAATAACTTCTCTGAGAGACCTGCAGACATCAAAATGTAATCCATTAAAAGGATAAAAATATGAAAAGGAACTGTGGGTTGCCTTACCCTTATGCAAAAAGAAAATAAAAGGCTGCCTAGAAAAGAAATGCATCGTGTGAACCAGTGACTAAGATGGACTTTGCAAACCATAACCAAGCGTACAACAATTATAGGAGCCTTATGCTGCCATAGAAACCATATCATCCTAAAGTCTGAACTTGAGAATGACAATGCCAAACTGAGTTCTTAGCTGAAAAAGACAGAACCAGGCAGAATAAATCTTGAGACAGAGTTAATTCCAAGACAGCCACATGCAGTGCCTGCTAATCAAAACCTAGAGGGAGATCAGACAATGGTAACTGGTGAGGAAGGTATGCTATAGAGGTCATGTATTTATGACCACAGATCCAAGATGAATCCTGCCACACATATTCTAAAAGTCATGAAATGAATAAAGTGATAGAGTAAACAGAGCAGCCCCTTAAAGTTGAAATTCAGATTAGGGAACTAGAGAAGCAAATGAAGACTTGTATCTACAAATGAAAGAAGTGCAACAAAAGAATCAGTAGCTGGAAACAATGGTTAAAACTTATAACAAGAAGCTGGTGTCTTCTGCTCAGGAAACTAATACTTAATGAATGGAAAAAAGAAGTAACCAACCTGGTGCCCCAGAAAAAAAGGTTGTGGAAAGGGAAAAAGTTTTAGTGTCAAAAATTTTAAGGAGTCCAAGTGAGAACATGAGCTGCAAGTACCCAGCAAACAAATGAACATGAATGAAGGTGGAGAGGATACTATAAGTGCTGTGTACACTACTGTGTCGTTGGAGATTGCAAGATTATCCATACTGATGACAAGAGGAATTTATATTTATGACAGATACATCAGAACACTGCCCACACATCTCTGAAGATTTCAGCCCTGGTGAAAGAACAGGTGGTAACAGCCAAGTCATCATTCAATATGCAGAAAGGGACAATCGGGGAATACTCCACTCAGAATGGCTAAGTCATCTTTTTGGGGTAAAACCAAAGGGTCTATATCAGAACATTGAAGTTTTAAAACTTCAAATGTTCTAATACTGACCCATTTTAATCGAACGCTAAAAATAGCGAAGCTGCAGAACACTGAATTCTTTCCTAGGGAAAGAATTAGGTTGGCCAGTTCTGTGGCTTCACTATTTTCAGCACTGTGGTGGAGATTTACGGGTCAGGCTCAGGTAAGTGTGCGATTGTGTGGTTGTTAGGATTAGGGCGCAGGTTAGGTGAGTTAGAGCGCGGGTTAGATGAATTAGGTTTAGGGGCAGGTTAAGTGAGTTAGGGTTAGGGCACAGGTTAGGTGAGTGTGCAATAGTGACGGACCTTAGGGTTAGGGTTTGGATTAAGGCAAGTGGATAGATAGTAGTTTATGTATAGTTTAGTATAGGGTTAGTTGTAGGATTATAAGTGTATGTGTGTGTATTGATGTTTTTTAGGTGTGCTTGTGTTGTGTGTATGTGTTTTGGAGTAGCGAATTTTTTCCCAAGGAAAAAATTTGCTGTTCTGAATGTTCGATAGTATGTAGTTTAGATATTTTAGGTTCGATGAAATAGCGTTCGCTATTTTCATCTTTCGATAATGTGATATAAACGCAAACCAGAGAATGGTTACATAGAGACACTATAAAAGAATCCATATTAAAATTAGACTGTTTTTAGGTGACTGGACAAAAATGTTATGTCTGGTCACAAGTTGGACATTCCACCACAAACTGTCCCAAGTTAAGCTATTAAGCTACTTTATGCAAACTGTGTACAGTAAGAAAAATAACATTAATTAAATGCTGCAGTCTGTACATGACGTGTAATATGCTCAGGACTGTTTTCAATTCTAAGTGCTTGAATTGGAAAGTGATAATCTACACAGAAAAAAAATAAAGCACTCTTGTTCATTATAATGGTACAACATCAGATACAGTCTGGGGCAATATGCTCATCGAGGCAAGCATCATGCCAGTGCATCTGGGAACAAAAAAATGGGTCCTTGTCAGTCAATACTTCCCTTAAATGAGTTTGGATAGTCTTCTAGGATTGGACCTGGCCGATACTGTAGCTTCACCTTCATCCTTCTCATGTCCAACCTGGAGGGGCTCTGTACCATCATCCAGGGAGAAAGACCATGTGACAGGGTTTTGGGTAACAAAGTTCAGGGAAAATATCTACACCAGAGTTTTTTTTATCCAGTCATGAAGGGGTTAATCAGCTAACCCTTCTTGCATTGTGGGTGGTTGCCTCATCCACACACAAGGTGAAATGGGGAAAGGTGTAGCGTGAGAGAGAGTGTGCACTGAGGTCTGGGGGACCTAAATGAGAATGTTTCCTGAAGGACAAGGTTAGAAGAAATCTCCAGAGGCTGCAAAGGAATGCTGTGAGCTAGATAATATTTCTACAAGCTATATTAGTGGAACTTTTGCCATGTGTTAAGAATGCTGTTCTCATATGTGAAGAGAGTGAACACACTTTGTGACAATTTCTGTTGAAAGCTGGAGAGACTTGCATGAACTGGGTTTCCTGTCTGTAAGTACTGAACTGTTTGTTTATAAAGCAATATGCAAGTGTATCAGAAAACAATAACCTGAATTATGAAAGTGTTAGCCCTCAGTGCTTATTCTGTTCACTTTCTAGAAGTACTGTTTATAAAAAATATGCATTCTGATTTATGTTAATCCCCAAGCTGAAGAAAAGCATCTGTTAATTTTTGTCTCTGTAAATAAACTTGAGTTTTGAAATATATACAAATGGCCTTTGGACTGTTTTTTTCCTGCATGGTGAATACCACACATATATAGTACAGACAAACAGCATTTTTGTCTTAAATATAAATTTCTAATCTGTAATGCACACTTGCACTGACTGAAACTAATGTACAAGAAAAGTACATCCACAGGGATAAGAACTTTTAATTTATTTTTATTATGTTACCAATAGAATACAGTATTTAAATTTGTTTAAAGGCATTAAGAGGTTGCCCATTTCATGAAAGCATGTATTCCAAATAATCTTTGCATTGTCATGGGCTTTTGCATTTGATGTTTAATGAATCCATTTAGAAAAACTGAAAAACATGTGAAGTGCTTCATCACATTATGGTAGACAAAATGCCACTGACACTTTCCTTTTCCATTTAAGATTTGGGGAATCCTATACTGTTTATATGTCTGTATATGAAGATATGAAATCATTAATATTTATTAAAATAACTTACAAAAACATGCATGGTAACTTGAATTAACACATATTGGTAGGTAAAAGTTGACAAATTGTGGATAGCTCATTAGTGAAAGTTGTTAAAAGTTTTGTAAAGAAAGTAATTTTGTTTTTTTACCTTAGGTATAAAAAAACAGAAAGCATTGGACTGTATTTGTTGGTAACTTTGCAATGACTGTTTAAAAAAGAACAACACTGCTATTTGTCTTTCTACTCTTTAGGGTACAGGAGATATTGGCATTAATGTTTTGTATGGTTACTGCTTTGATTTGTCATAGAGGGAGGAATGTTGCTTTCCATGTCTGTCATGTAGAAAAATGCAGAAATCCATTTACTCTGAAAAAACCGCTGCTTGTGTTTTCCCATTACAAAACTGTAAACATGTTTTAGTTTTCATTTAGTTAGACTGGTGCTTGGTAGGTTGTGACAGATGATGTCAGCTGTACAAGCATATCATTTCTGCTTAGGTTTCTGCTTCTTGAGTCAACTTGAATGTCTCAAGCCATGTGCAAAGGTTTAATATAGGTCAGTTGATAAGTTTAGAGGAACATAGCTAGTAGTATTCTGATATTGGTTCTAAGTACAATAAATCTAATTTATTTATGCCAGTTTGGAAGACACTTAATTAGACGCAGTAGTTGATCTTACTACTGGCTCTTTGGCACACATGTCTCTTATATGTCTCCTTTAGAGAGGGTGAGTGCTGGCTGGCACTTTAAAACTGCTTCCCCTTGCATGTGACACTGTCAGCTACTTGTGTCTATAAACAGTAACAATACCCTTCACCAGCTGCTGTTGTAATTTGCTGTGATGTCTGAAATTAGCAGTAGTTCTATAAACATGTTTTTAGGTATGTCATGACAGGATATAAAACCAACAGTGTTGGTGGAAAACTGAATTTGTTAAGCACAGTTAACTTTTAGTAAGACTGCATTACTGTGACTCTGAATAACCATTTTTTAATATTGAAAATACTGAAAAAGTACAAGTGGAAGAAATACATTTTGAGAAACTGGGATTTCTTTGCCATTGTAGCTTGCAGATCAGAATGGTAGTTTAAATTAAAGCTAACTGATGAATTTATATGAAAGCTAGGAGAAAATTAAAATTGATGTCTGTTCCTGTCCTCAAACCTGCATGTTTTTTTAAGGATAAAATCTCAGTACAACACACTGTAGGTGTGTAAATTTTGCACAACACAATCTGTCTTCAGCAGCCTGAACATGTGTGCTTTGACAAGCCATGTGACCCTATCTTCTGTGAAGCTGTATGAAAAATATAATGTGTTATCTTTGAACTGAGGCTATGAAGCATGCATGCAATCATAAGTTATATTAATCAGATAAAAAGGCAGTTTATGAAAGTTTTAGTTAACAAGCAAACTTTGGTCAGTATAAACTGAGTTTCACAAGTCTGTGGGACTCTTCTGAAAAGACAAGTGATTTAGTCACTGTGCAGTAATTCATCATACCTATAGAAAGGAGAGGCAGAGGTGTATATATATATATATATATATATATATATATATATATATATATATATATATATATATATATATAAAACATTGCTATGTAGAGGATGGCAGAAATGACTAGACATACTGTTTTAACAACACCACCTAATGCTTTCCAAAAGCAGGCTATGGCATTTAAGTTAGGAGACTATGAGTGAGCTTCATGGATTTTGTGGATTGTGTTTAACCTTTTTCTGCATATTTTCTGACCTTGAAGTATTTTCTTCATGAAAACAAAGACTGGGTGTTTTGTCTCGTGCAAACTACTCAACTGGTAAAATAATCAGTTTGTTTCATTTTCATACCGCTGTGGTTGAGAAACAGAATTTCCTCACATCCATTTAAAATCCAGTTGCAGCTCTTAGCCACTCAGTTTCTCTTCTCTCCCCACATCATTCCTACTAATCACAAGCCTGCATCTGCATCTTGTATCCTCTGTTACTTTCTACATGTAATGTATCCTCTGTTACTTTCTACATGTAAGTATTCGCAGCATCTCCTGTGTCTTTTTGCAGCACATCGGTTCATTCCTCTAGTCATTTTAACCCCTCTCAGAAATGTCACCGCCAGTTTATTTTTCCTAAATAACTCCAAATATAAGCATAGTATTCCTGATATAAGCTTTCCAAAGTCTTGCATAGTGGAGTTACGACTTCATCGTCCCTGAATTTCATTGTTCAAGCTATGCATTTAAAGACTGTATTGTTTTTGCTACTAGTTTCTCACGTTACTTCTGCTGATTCATTTTAGGTGTGACAGTGGACCCCCGGAACTTTTTGGTCTCCATGGCTGCCAACGTTTCCAGTCTGTACTGTATTTCACATTATGACTATCGTAATTAAAGTGCACAATATTACATTTACCTGCTTTGTAACAAATATGACACCTATCTTCTCTATGAACTTCATGAGATCACTTTCACAGCTGCCTCTTTTGGCCCTGGTCTTGATTTCATCTGTAATAATGACACTTTCAATAACATTAATGCTATCTGCCATAAGAGTAAGCTAAATAACACTGTCCCCAGAAATGAACCCTGAGGTGGTACCCTAGTAGTCATGTTCTGCTCCTCTGATTTTACTCTCTTAATAATCATGCTGTGCTCTTCCTTGATATCCTGATACCTCCTCATTGCTCTGACTGTGAAAAAAGAGTGAAACTGTTATGTCTGACTTGGGCTGCATTAAAACTCTAAACAACAGAAAAGAACTATGCAGAATGGGAATAACTACTATCTTTGCTTTTGTTGTTTTGTGAATGTTGATAAAGGAGTGCTCTGTTTGATGCTCTCACAAGCATAGGTAAGTATACAGAACATCAATGCACTACGCATCATACGGTTTTAGCTGTAAGCCTGACGTAATTATGAAATGCATTTAAATGTTAATATGTGGCTATTGCAAAAGGTAAATACGAATATACAGTCACACATACTTGCTAACCTCCAGGTATTAAAAATCATAGCACTGTCCTTTACAACTCATAGCAGAGTGTCAGAAAGAGGAGCACCTTTCTTATTTTCACAATAGAAGGTTTTTATACACTAGACCATATATAGTCAATAATAGGACATTTTTGTACAGGCTTAGTTGATATATTCAGTAAGATATGTGTTTGTAAACAGGCCTGACTTAAAGAATATCAGTAAATCTATGAGAAGCAAGGGAAAATCTAAGGGCTAAATCACAGCAGGTGTGAGGTATGCAGCCACATATAAATGTGATACTTGATTTTATCAATTTTCAATCTCAATAATGCACATACTAAAGTTTAAGTGCTAGGCTGTAGTAATACAAAGTATTATGGCTGTAATATCAATACCTGGTAATTAAGCTTGCACTTTGACTTAGAATCAATGTTTAGTGATGGAATGATTTATAACATAAGCTATCATATTGTGCATTTTTTTTCACATTTTTGACATAGTGAAATTTTGCACTGCTCAGAAGCATAACGTTCCTCATACAGCATTTGTATTTGCCATCATAGCTTTTATTTTATTTTTTTTCATAATTCCATCCCCTCTCTCTCCTTCCAAGTGCTCTGGTCTCCTAAGGTTCTCTGGATAGCATCTCCAGGGCTTTATTTATGATGGAGCCATAGCTGACATAAACACATTTAGTTACTGTGCCTCTTTACTTCTGCCATCCACTGGGTAAAGAATTTAGCTCTCACTTAGGGTTGTTGTGATGTATGAACCAAGTAACTGTCATGGAATAAGTAAGAAGCCATGACTCATAGCTGTGGTAGAGGTTTGACCATCAATCCTTCTAGATGGATAGCCCTAATCTACCACCAATCTTATTATATGCCATTGGCATTAATCCTTCTTGTAGTATATAAATTTGGTCATCAATCCTTGTTTAGAAATTACTTCCCCTTAAATGTTCTTCTTTAAGGTATGGCTCTGGTCATCGTTCATCCTATGTGTATCCATTGTTCTTTGTTTCATGTTGCGCTTGCCTGTCCTACTTTTCTTATACCCCTGGAGTTTCTGTCTTTCAGTTGGTATACCTCTTGTCATCTAACTATCCAGGGTAAAGATCAGGTTATTATGTCTACACAAAAGCTCAGTCATCTTGTGTTAGCTTTTAAACATTTGTTAAATCAACAATTCAGGTGTGGTCTGCATGCCTCCTCTGTGTGTCAACTTCCACATCAGTTGTATACATTTTGTCCTATATGACATTTATCAGTTCTGTAGTCATGCATTAACATATGCTGGCCTGTAGTAAAATCTCTGTATGATCTGCCATTCATATTACATAATTGTTCCTTAAGTGGTTTTATTAAGTTTAGACAGAAACTTAAATTTGCTTTGGAAACATTGCAGGTGCTTTGTTTTGCATCTCATTTCCCATCTGGGGAGTCTTCTGTGTGCAGTATGCATAAAACCCTTGTGTCCACATGGAATTTTGCTGAGTTGTCCAGTTTCCTTCTACTTTCCAAGGACATGTAAAGTGAACTGGTGACTCTCTAAATTGCCAGGTATGCATGTGGTATCTGTGTGTAAGCAAGCATGCATTGTGGGCATGTGCACTCAAGCACACATCCCACTTACATAGACTGCCTTCCTGTCCGGTAATAATTTCTTTGCCTTGTGCCTACTGAGTGTTGCTGAGTAACAGAAACCTGCTCTCTTATGACCCTATATATGGTAAAGCTAGTCTTGGAGTATGAATGAATAAATGAATGAATCACAAAAAGGTTCTCATCCAGGAAAAAAGAGGTCATTGTTCCCCTCTGCTTGTCACTCATTAGACCCATTATAGAGTATAATGCCCCTTTTGGTATGTACCTCACAAGACATCTACAACAACTGGAAAGGTCGCAAAAGTACCTCACAAAGAGGATTACTGGCCTCAAACAGATGCCCTATGCTGACAGTCTAAAAAACCTCCAGCTTTACTCCGTTGCATATCTCCTACTCCAAGGTGATCTCTGCCTAATATACAAAGCTATGTCAAACCCAGAGCTGTTGGACATGCTCCACCTAAAGAAATCCCAGTCCCTCTGAGCTACATGCTCTAGGGACCTAAACCTTATCACCACAATAAACAGAACATGCTGGAGGGATAGATTCCTGTCCCAGAGACTTCCCATACTATGGAACAAGCTACCCATCTATATCAAACAAAGCTACTCAATAGCACTTGTCAAGAAAAATCTTGCTGAATGGATGGGAAATAGGAAATTCACCCCGGGGATCACTTCTGTGGCTCTGCTTGACAGGGGCACAGGAAAATAATTTTCTTGGGTGGCGAAAGCCAGGTAACCTTTTTGGCTAGGCTTATTTAGGCCCTTGGGTTGATAGCCTAGTACCTACCTATGAACCTATGATTGCTGGTGTTGTGTTAGTAATTGCATGCACTACATTTTGATAAAGAAAACAAAAAATTATTATTATAATACAGAAAATTCTTATTTCATTTCATAGTTTATATGACTTTCTTCAGTGTTTGCATAAATCTTTTATCTGTTGCATTAGTTTGGCCATATAGTAGAGACCTGATTCAAAATGTTTAAAGAGACTTTGCTTTGTGAAATAAGTTTTGAATTCCTACGATATGAACGGCAGACAATGTTCACTCTTCTTGATTTGCCCATAACACTGCAACAATCTTCCCAGCAGTGATGATATCCATATAGGTAACTTGGAATGTGTTAAAAACAATTCAAAACACAAAGTCCTAGAATGGTCCTGAAAAGTCAATGTGAGTATACTACTGCTTGCTGATGCCCCGTTCCCCTAGTGTTGGGGTATCTGTGGTGTTGTATTTATAACAATATGATATCAGATGCAAGTTCTTGCTAAATATTTAATTTAATTATCCATAAATGAACACCACATGAAGGTGTAATTCAAAGATTTAATGGTCACTGTCCCCAAATGTCCTTTTTAGATAATATCTAGCATTCTAGTACATAGCTTGAAGGGAATTACCAGTTGTCAGCAATACAACAGAGCCCCTTGACAGACAGACATACTGACAACTGATGTTTTCTAGCAGCAAATGTAGAGTACGCCCCTTCTTTGAGATGTCCTTTTACAAGTGTCAGTGGATTGTATTTTGTTTCTTGATAGATAAAAACATATGTTGCTTGCAATTAAAAAAAAAAAACTGTTATATAATATACATTCAGTGGATCAGTGGTGACTGGTTCTTCTGCAGTACCATGTGGTAAATGTGAGAGTCAGTCCAAAAGAATTGTCATACTGATTTGTTCTGTTATATTCAAAGCCATAAGAATATGGTTCTATGGAAATTAGCTGCTGTTGTAGGGATGCTGCAGTCTTTACTGGTTTAAATAATGGGCACTAAAGGCTGTGTTACCACTAGGAATCTCTTGCTATACAAATGTTGCTAAAACGTCTTTATTTTCCATACCAGCCTAAGGGCTCCTCTGTTATACTATGCTTTGTGGCTGTCAGTGATTTTGAAGCAGGCGTAGCAGGTTTCTTTGCAAAATCCTTGAATTTATGTAGCAGAACCATATCAATTCCATAAGCTGAAGTAGCATGTTCCATTTTACTAGGGACAGGTGAATCAAAGAGTGCATGTACTTCAGGGTTGCCATGAGGGCACATTAAAGCTGCTCTGCAATTTTCAGGTGACCCACCATACAAAAACAGATTAAATGAATGAAAACTGTTGAGAGGTTTGCCATAAATTTCTATTAGCTGTTTGCCACTCCTTGCTACAGCATTATCTGTGACAAATTATGATGCATACATTCCACTCTCATTAGCATAGCCTCTATCTTATTTGGTGACATGTAACCTATCACTATTAATCAATGCCTAGAACAGGAAATTTGCCTTTCAAAAACTCACATTTGTCTCTTAGCTCAAACCCCATACTCCTTTAGCTTGTCTAGAATGTTCTATAGATTACTTGAGTTCTGTTCAATACCTTTGCCTACCGCAAGAATCATTAAGGTAATAGTGAATATCAGGTATTCCCTGGAGTCCTTTGTTCATTGCTTTTGCTATATGGCTGTGACAGATGCCACCCTGAAAACATTATGTTGTAGCTGTGAAACTGCCATCTGTGTGCATAACGCTGAATTAAATATTCTTAGGTTCATAGGTGTGTACTAGGCTAATGGCCCTGGAGCCTTTACAAGCCTAGCCCATAGAAGTGCCCTGGCATTGTGCCGCCCGATGACATCTGTAAATTTATGGTAGGTCAGCCTCTCTAATATGCTTTGTCTCCTGTTTAAGGATACTGGAATATCTGCTTTTTAATATTTATTGCATAGGACACAATCACACACACACCACGCACACACACATACAGATTATGGTAACTTTAGCATTTCCTCTGATATATATCTTTCCTGCTTTCTCCCTTCTTCTTTATCGGTACAGTGGGCACGGCCCACTTCATTCCACTTTAGGTAATATTCCTTCATTTTTCAGCCTCCGTGTTTCTAGTTCCACCTCTGGTCTAAAGTCATACGGCACTATAAACGCACTGCATGAAACTTTCAATCAGTATTTTGTCCTAGTTTAGCCTTGACCTTTGTACCCTTCAATGTTCCCAAGTTGATCCTGACAGATTTACCTGTGGCGTTGTTATTGCTGTTTTGAGATGACACATGTAATATGTTAATAGAATACCAATTGAATTCAAATTTCTTTTTTCAGTCTCTGCCAGACAGTGTGGACCACCTCCTGCTATTTCTCACATACAAATTGACCATCTGTATTTTACCATTGTACTTTATAGACACTTTAATTTTATTTTCAAAGCCATGCTTTTTAACAGAACTGTCATTTCTTTTTTGTAGTATCTTTGTAGAATTGTATTATAGTCAGTAGTATAAATTACAAACAGTTCTATCCTATATCCATCTTTATTCTTAATTGCACCCCTGACCCCCCTGGAGTAACCTGTATGATTTTGTGGTCACCATTTGTCACATTATATGATTTTCACACATACTAAATCATCACTTTCAGTGTCTGTATAATTCTGAAGCATCTCTCTCTGGCTCTGTTTTTCACTGAACTTATCAACAACTTAATGCATTATTAGTTACTTTATATTTCTTTTTTATTACTTTCACATTTTAAATTACTCATCCAGTATGATCTTTCTTATGGCAGTTTTGTATAATATTTTGTTTTTTACCAGCAGTCAGAAGAATACTATAACAACTTGCCAAAGAGAAAACATGCTTATTTCTTGAGGTACATGATAGGTATCTTTGCATTTCAGAGATGTGCTTTGCAGTCATTTCTGTTGCCAATAAAGTACATAACATTTTTTAGTATTAATTACTTCTTTGGTGGTATTTTTTCTAAATGCTTTTACAGTCCATACCACCCAGAAATACTGTCTTGTAAAGTCTTGGACAGTCTGCATCCAAACTGACAATGTTCTGTTAAGCTACATAATTTTGCTATTTACTAAAATATATTACTTTTAATTTCTTTGTATATTTCTTTTACAGATTTTGAACTGTTCTGCAGTAACCATTTGCTTTGGGCTGAAATAAGTTTGCAAAATTATTAGATCAACCTGGAATAGCATTAATGCAAGCTTGTCTGCTGCTGATAGGCTGTGCAGCAACCAATACATTTTGCCATCTATCATATTAAGCAGCAAAGAAACTTTATTTAATTTTTCAATTTCATTGGCATTCATTTTAAAGTGAAGTTCTGCTATTTCAGTATAATCAGGCCTACTTTCTTCAAGTAGCATCAAGAGGAGCTGGTTTCCTCGGTTTGCATGTTTCCTGCCTGCCTTTCCAGAGATTTGTGTTACATTGTTATACTTTTTTTTTTGCATGCAAAGGTTACTTTGTTTAAACTGCTTCTACATACCATCAACAGTTAGCTTTTCTTGGTGTGCTGAATAATTACTTGCATTCTTTACTCCATCTTAACTGACATCTTCAATATAACAAAGGTCTTAGGCAGCATAACTCATTGATATGATTTCTACTTTACATCTTCGTGATTTGAGCCTTAGACATGACCTTTGGTTACTGACCATTTTGAATTTGTATGTTCCTCAGCTGTCTGTGTGGGTGTCCTCTGGGTACTCTGAATTCCTCACACCCTCTAAAGCCATTCTGGTTGCTAATTTATACTGTATCTCTCTATATTCTGTCTCCTACAGATTGTTGAGGGTTGGTTTATGCCTGGCATACAATGCACCCTTGGATCCCACTCTAATGGACCTTTTGCATATCTATAAAACAAATAGCAAGGGGATATGTATGTGTCTCACAGAATACTCCTCCTCTGAAATAGGATTCCCATCTAGGTAAAGCAGTGCTCTTCCCTAACCATATTCAAATGTAACCTGTACCACTGGATGGGAAATTGGAAATTCACACCTGGTCTGGCACATATGTCTCTAATGGACAGAGGCAGCCCAAAAATTCCTGACCAACCATGCTCAAGCTTGCATGTAACCATTAAAACATACCCCTAAAAATAAACTCTAGGGCACCAAAAAAAAAAACTTGCTGGACATTTAGGGAGCTTGGCTTTTCTTTTAAGGGTCCTTGTAGTCATTAGTCTAGTATACACCTATGAACCTCTGAGCTTATATTTATCCTTCACCTTGTGACTCAGGTTTTCGCTGATAAGGATACATGGATCAGCCCACTTTGTCAGCAAAATAAAAGATTAATACATAATATGTTTTATATATAATCAGTAATTGCCTTTTTCTGTTATACAAAGTATTTATATTCCCTTTGCTAAATTGCTTGTATATAAAAGTAATTATGTATAAAGGTTTCCTTTGTATAAAAAAAATCACCTTGCATTGTGTTATGTAAAGCAAATGTATGTGTAAATCACTCTTTACAAATGTTTCCTGCTACATTTATTTATGACTACTTCTTTCAGTTCCAGTACTAGACTATGCAGCAATGGCATTAATAAGTTTATTTGCATGACTGTATATTTATCCAAGTTATATGTTTAATATCTGTATTTCTATGTGACAAATGTCAAGCCATGTATATATAAACCTTGTATTTGTAATTATAATCATTCTTACATGGTAAGTGTGGAGCTTTTCTCCCTGGGCCTCTGCTAAAAAAGGATTTTTATCCAGTTGGACTTTCCCAGTAATCAAATGTAAAATAAAAATAAAATAAACACATGCAGAAAATAACCTTGTATTATGGGAAAATCACTAGGTACTGCCTTATATAAATAATTTTTATGTATAGGATACACTAATCAATTTTGCATGTATATATTTTCAGTGGCTACTCCCTTTTAAAGAATGTATTACACTACACACTACCTTAAGATAAATATATACCAGAATCAGTTCACATAATTGCTGATTATCTCCTTAATATTACAGAAAAAAACACCCCTTTAATGTCCTTAATTCACCATTTATGCAATGCTTATGTAGTGACTTTATATTTCTGTACCATCATGAGGCTTTTAATTCACCTGCTATGACATTTTATTCATTTATCTGCTTTCTAAACTGCTGGACCTGGTGAAGGTCACAACACTGACAAGATGGACAAGAGAGACCAGACTTCCCTTCCCCTCAGCATTAATCCCCATTTCATCCTGCATGATCCCCAGGGGTTGCTATGCCAGTTAAGATATGTAATCTTTCAAACACAGTCTGGGTTTGTAAATGGACCTCCTGTTACTGGGCTATGCTTTCTACATCTCCCATGGGAGGTGATGGGGGGATCCTCACTTAAGAGCCCAGATTGTATCAACATGTTCCTTTAACAAGGATAAACATCACTTGTAATCTGAAATACTTCCATACTCCTGAGCACATCCATCTGTTGCAGATGTTAACCATTTGAAATATCAGGGCCCACTAGAGTGAGTCCCAAAATGCAGAGACTGAATGACTGAAAGAACAGACTTGTATATACTAAGTCTAAGATGTAATTTCTTGAAATATTCCCTTTTCTTCAAGGTATGGTGATCTTGGTGTTGGTATGTATTAATTTTAGTGTGTGTGTGTGGGGGGGGGGGCTTGTCCCTCACATGGAGATGCTGGGGGGTTTTGGCTCCCCTGCAAAAAAGAAGTTTAAAAGAAAAAGAGTGATTTTCGAAATTTGCTCTTCTCCTGTGTTTTCAGTCTTTGGGGGGGGGGGGGTTGTCGGCACTTGGCATTTCGAGTGCTGATATTTCATTAGGGAGCCATCACAGACAGTAAGCTCAAAAATCCTGTGAAAGAACCTATTTTCCACTCCCAGTGTCTGTCATATTGTCTTGTCCCTTATAATTAGTGCGACCATCTCCAGATTTGACTTTGGCATCTAACATCAAAACTCTTACTATTGCACCTCTTGACATAGCATCCCTAGACATTTAATCCACAAGATTAAGTATATACATATCTTCCTCTCATTTCTTCTAATTTTCCTTTGTTTATTTTTTAGAATAGGTTTTAGTGTAACTTGTTTATTTAAGACCGGGTCTTTATCTGCTTCAGGCCTCACTAGCCATTCATATTCTTTCATGTCCACATTATTAACATGGTCTCCATGCCTAATACCTGAGTATACAATAGATATGACCCTGAAGTCAGTAGGAATATACCTACTAACTCACTGGCTTGCCACTTTTCTGCAATGGGTGCTGCTCATGAATTTGACTTCAGGGTCTTATCTATTGTATACTCAAGTATTAGATGTGGAGACCATGTTAATAATGTGGACATGAAAGAATATGAATGGATAGTGAGGCTTGAAGCAGATAAAGACCCGGGCTTAAATAAACAAGTTACATTAAAACCTATTCTAAAAAATAAACAAAGGAAAATTTGAAAAAAATGAGAGGAAGATATGTATATACTTCTTATCCCTTTTATCATTGTTTCTGTATCTTTAAGAACTGGGAGTTCACCTTAATCAGTTAATGGCTGTGTCATGTGCTATTAGTATAAATGTTGGTTTTAACTTTTCTTTTCTGTAAGACACTGAGGAAGGATGTTTTTTATATCCAAAAGCTTTGTCATTTTTTAATAAATTTTATTTGGCTTGACGGTGTGGAGAGATTATTTTCTTCTTTTTTGCTGTCGCTTTGGTGTTTCTCTCTCCACCTTATCGAATTGTTCCACATTTTTACTGTTTATGGCTGAAAAGTGTCACTGGACCAGTTCACTTACTCATTTAAAATATAATGTAAATTAAAATAAAATAAATAAAACATGGACATGTTGGTAGGTTAAATGTTGAGTCTAAAAGGAAATCAAAGAAGGCTATTAGAGAATCATGAGTCTGTAGCATTGAATGAGGACATTAGCCTTGGGATGGGACAAGCATGTATTCCAAAGGCTAGTAGCAAAAGGAAGGAACGTACACCATGAGAGGTAATAAGTCAGGTACTAATGAGACTGTAACTTGATATTGATGTTTCCATAGTGAGGATGCCAGCAGGTCCTGATGATAGATGGAATTAACAGGACATGAGGAAAAGGTCACAAAGTCAGGGACACTGCTCTTCAAAAGAGGGCCTGTTTAGGTACTCCAGGGAGCTGTAGTGGTGTGGAAGACAGTCAGCACCAGATGTATGACAGATTAAATCAGTAATAGACATATGAGGGGGTGCAGGGTGTTTTACAATGCCAGGATAATCTAAGCAGAAGTATCAAGCGATAAGGGGAACAGAGAAGGGTATTTTAGGTCTCTGGGGATTGCTGTGTACTAGGGACAGTCTTTCTACATTGGGAGGACCTGTAGGAAACTGAAAGACAGGATTACAGATCATGTCAGAGTGATTAAAACTGGGAGAAATAAACAATGCACTAGCAAAATACAGCAGAAGTTGTTCAAGTTTTAAAAGATTCTATTTTTTGCTTTAGAAGAAGTTTTTATGGATAAGCGTGGAGGGTGAATTAGAGACCCTTTTGGATAGGTGTGGAATTCTTTGGCAGTTTAGATGTAATGATTTTAGAGCACCAGAGCTTAGTGATAGTTTACATTTAGCTTGTTTTTTTTTAATTGAAACCTTTAATTTATTAAGAACATTTATTAGTGGATATAAAAAAACATGATTGAAAATGAATGTATTTAAATTACTGACCTTAGAAAGTAAGAATGTATGACAAAGTTCTTTGTACATTTTTACAAGAATGAAAGCTCTAACATATTTATATTTTTATTCTTTATCTGAGTGTTGAACAGGCAGGGGAATTGTATGTTTGTTTTATTTAACTTTTTTTTTTATTTGGAACATCTATTTGGTGAACTTTTTGGTGTTAATTTGGGGAATGCTGAGGTTGGAGGTTATTGTGGTTTCCTTAACATCTTTCCCATAAACAGGGGGATAGATTTTACCATTTTACAGCTATAACCATGTCCAGTTTAATCTCTAAACACAGCCATTCAAACGTATGTTACAGTTTAAAGTGTCACTCACATTGTGGAGATCTAAGAATTAATCTATAGATAATTATTGTACATTAGCATTAGTTAACTGAGATTAAACCATATTTGACCTAAGGAAGAAAATCATCTCTGGCAATCGTGTTTTGTTTCTGGTAAGAAGTACTGGTTTGCTTTGTTTCCACACCATAATCTGTTCATTTAAGTAACCAAACATGTGGCTAGCATGGACATTAGATGGCAAGGTTTGCATTATTCCAAGATATTTCAC